>NW_009732014.1:0-6094 GCF_000703405.1 Apaloderma vittatum | reverse complement strand
GGGAGGGGAGGCCCAGCTCCTCTTCTTCCTCTTCTTCCTCCTCTCCTTCCTCCCTGGGATGGTGGCGTGATGTCGGCTTCCCTGTTGGCTCCCGGCTGCCTGCCCGCGCGGTGCGGCACGGCGCAGAGCCTTGGCGTAAACGCCTTTTACTTTCATGTAGACGCTCAGCGGAAACGTGTCCATCCGTGGGCTCACTCCCGGAGCCCAGACGGGAGCGCGGCGTTCCCCGGCTTCGGTTTTTATTCGCTCAGACGGGAGCGCGGCGTTCCCCGGCTTCAGTTTTTATTCGCAGCCCGAGTCGTTGCGGAGGGACACACGGTCCTTCCGCGGCGTTTTGGGCTTGGCTGCCCGGGCGCTGGGCATCCCCAAACTCAACTCTTTAGGACCAGGCGTGACTTTGGCAAGCACAGTTCCTGACATTTGTGTCTGGTTCCTCCCCCCCTCCCCGCTTTTAAATTCTTTTAAGAAATTTTGTATATGGAGGATAAAGTGCTTATATATTTATTAAAAATCCTTTATCTTATTTGAAATTATTATTTGGTGAAGAAGGGTTTTTCTTTGGGGGGGGGCTCGGGGAGGGGGGGAGGTAACTTTGAACCTGTCACTTATAAGTGAAGCCCTTGTTAATCCTGCAGAAAGGTACTGTCCGTGGCTAACGGGATGTCTCTGTTTTATGCTTTGTACATGACAAGTCCATGTGTTACGTTTTGTTTCTATGGAAATATTTAGGCATCTGTCTTCAACCAAAACCTGGGGGGAAAAAAAAAAAAGAAAAAGCAAACTGTGATTTTATTTGTTGCAATACATTTGAAATTTCAAAGGGTACTTTGGGGCTCAAAATTAGGATTTCTAAGTCAGTATGTGCATTTC
The DNA here is from genome assembly GCF_000703405.1 of Apaloderma vittatum. Classification (NCBI taxonomy): domain Eukaryota; kingdom Metazoa; phylum Chordata; class Aves; order Trogoniformes; family Trogonidae; genus Apaloderma; species Apaloderma vittatum. Next base: position 5,224 of record NW_009732014.1, on the reverse strand, counting down.
ACGTAATAAAGCTGTTAATGGTGAGCAAAGTATTATATACTAACTAGATTTTTTCCACATCTGTATAGTATATTCTATGTATTTTGTGGTATTGAGATTATAGAAAGTTTAGTGTCTGAAACATGCGTTTAATGTGTATTTTTAAACAAATTTATGGCAATTAAAATATTTGGAGAAAAGGGTATCACATTTCAATTTGTAAAGATCTTTTTAACTACTGTGTCATTAAAATGCTTTGTACAATGCAAAACTGTAACTGGAGAAACTAAGTTTAATAAATATCAAATAGATTTTCTGTATTAAACTTCAAAACCCACTGTATGTGTTTCCTGGGCGTTCTCTTCCCCGGTGCTGCGTTTTTCAGCAGGTTTTTCTGTTCTGATCCCAGTGCTCTGTGTATTCATGTCCCAGACTTGGTGCTACTTGTCTAATCAGAAGTGGCTTCGTTTCTTTGAGCCCAGTTAACAAGCTGCAAGGATTTTGACCAATTTACTTTAAACTAGGAGGTACTTCTGTGGCAAAAGTCAGCCTAGGGCATTTATTTAAGTAAATTTTATTAGAAGTAATTAAAAAGAGACGCTTTTCCGTCCAGTTATCACTGGGTGTGTTTGGGATGTTGAAAATGTTATCGGTATTATCAGCTTGTTTGCCCCCTCTTTCTAACAAGCTGTTATCTGAGGCCCTGATAAGGGTTCAGCCATTGAGACCGAAAGGAGGCGGAAGCGTGATCCGCTTCGCGCGCTCGCCTGCTGGAAGGATAAATGTCTAAAGTCCAGCTGGAGTGAAGCCCTCCTGCTTGGTGCCTGCTCGCCGTACACTTTGCTCGCAGGGTACAAGGAGAACCGAGGTGGTTTGCTGAATATAAATTTTTAATTCACACCTTTAAAAATCAAAAAGCTACCATTACAAAAAAAAACAAAACACACAAACCCAAAGCAAACACAAGATGCAGAGTCCTTTTATTGAGCTTCGTCCTGAAGCGAGCGCTGCAGAGGCACAGCCCTGGTCAGGAAACGCTCTCAAGCTCTTCAAAGTCCTTCTCTCAGTTCATAGAGCAGAGATGTTAAATACACTTCTTGAACGGTCAATAAATATGTCCCATTGTTAGCAGTAACAGTGATGGGTGTTCTTCGTCGTCACAGGTCACTCGGCGGCTGCTCTGAGGAAACAGCGGTTCTTCCTGCAAAACAAAACCTCCTCAGGTGCCTCTCCCAGGCATCCTCAGGTACATCCCCTCGCCCAGCCGCGCGCGCGGGCGGCTCGCGTAGCCCCAGGCCTTGCGTGACTCCCTTGGGTTTGCCTTGATTCGTTTTATGTTCTTTGCCTTGCGTAACAGCTCCAAAATTCACGTTACCCGGGGCTGTGTGGTCGGGCTGCGGTGTAGAAGTGCTACACGATGGGAATCCTTTCCTGCCTACGTCTTCTTGTAGCTGCTGGTGCAGCTCGCGTGCGTTAGCCGGTGGAACCAAGCGATGCATTTCGAATGGATGCCCAGCAGCAGCCCGACTAGCGTGTCCTGTTGTATTTACATGTAGTAGAAAATGGATATATTTCACCCTGTCCCTGCTTCCAGGTACGTGTACAGTAGGTGCCCCACTTTCAGTCCTTAAGCAGTGGTTTTAACTAATCACTCTGACTGTCTGAAGTTGGACAATTGGCTCGTGTCTAATGTTCGTGAGGAGTAAAGGGCTTTTGATATTTTAGCTCTCTTTTAAGGTACAAGTTTAAGCAGTCTCCTTGAAGTGATTAATTTGTGGTAGGCTACTGCTTTTAGTTAATGAATGCTCTTGGGTGAACAGGATTGGCTGTAAGAATTTCAAGGTCTCTGAGTGATTACCTAAAAGCTGTCTAGAATCCTGTGTTCTTTGTGAAACGACAGGTTAGTTGGGGTTGCAACAAAAGGACCAAGGCTTGTCATCGAGGGCACTTGGACTCTGCTCTGTTTGAGTTGCTCATAGAAGAGTTCTGAAGCTATTGCCCCATCCCTGTTCCTGGTATGTTTTTTTTTTTAATGCACAGAACAAACTCTGTATCTCATCTGGATAGTAAATGGGAACTTCCTCTACATGATATCAGGCGTCGCGGAGCCTGGGTGCTGACGGGGATTTGTTACCTGCAGAGCATGGTGATGCATTCGCTGTTATCCCTGCAGGAGGCTCCGACGGGTCGCAGCGAGACTCCTCTCCAGAAAGGTGTCATCCGCCTCTGCCTCGCGAGCCGCGGCTGCCGCTGGGGGAGTGTCCCACCCCCCCGTCCCCCGGGGCCCGCGGCTGCCGCTGGGGCAGGGAAGCGCCATGTGCCTGAAACGAGAGTTGGAGTGCCATGATCAGAACGTGCGGCGGCTGCGGGCGGGCGGTCGCTCTGATGCTGAGGTCAATAGTCTTTGTTTTAAGAACTCAAAACCTTTCTTGTTTTCAGATCACAGCGTGCTCTGTTTGAGTATAGTTGCTTGTATCCTTAACCCCAAAGATGTATGAAAATTAACTCTGATTTTAATCTTGGGAGCGAAGGCAGAATTACTTGCCAGGTTATGTCTCGGAGTAACCCAGTATTCACCAGGCAGTTACTCTACTTTTTCATGATGTTGAATCCTCTAAGAGAGCTCTGTTGTCACCTCCGACTCCTGCCGTTATTCATGCAAACCGTAACATTTTCCATTAACAACCTGACCAGTTAGCACGTTACATAGTTATTGCTGTTTACCTGGCTGAGCAGCAGCGAGCAGAGCAAAAGGACCGCCAGCGTTTTCCAGCCGTCCATCGTCACGGCACGAGCTGTCACTTCGGCCCTAGGACCAGCCGTGGGCGGAGGAGGTAGGAAGAGCCCCAAATAGAACTTCCCAGGCTTCGGCTAGATTTTTATAGACTTCATTCGCTTATCGTTGCATCAGCTGTCGGTCATTACAGGAACAAAGTTCGTTTGAGAGCAAGAGGGAATTACTAAGTTAGCAGCTGCCAAAATGATCTGGTTCAAGGCCCGTCTGTCTGGGTAATGATTTACTCTCCTTCCACTTGTACTTTGTCTGGCCAGCTTACCGGTTGTGCCAGATGTTCCCCTTTTCAAAAAAAAAAACCCTGAAAACCACCTACCTAACGCGTTACCAGAACTCCGTGGTGCATTTGCAAGCAAAAGGGTGGTTGGCCCAAAGAATCGTGGTAAAGACCAAAAGCCGTAACCTTATTCGGCTTCTGTGACAATCACAGCGTGTGCGGTTTTCCTTTTGTCACCTGTGGGTAAGGGTTGTCTTGTCAAGCTTATTTGGAGCAGAGCATCATGCTTTTGATGCTGCTTCTCATTCCTGGGACACGAAACAATCACGAGGAAGTTGCTTGACCTTCCCACGGTACTCCAAAAAGCAGATGTAGTACGTTTCAGTTGGGTTTTGGAATGCAAAAAGTGTTACGTGTGATAAATACCAGACCTCTTCTTCCAGGGATCCTGACGTGTAGTTCACGGGAACAATCTCTAGATGGCCAGCCCCAAGGGTAGGAGGCACAGCTGCCAAGGGTTTTCTGGAGCCGAGTGGCTCCAGGTGGCAGGACGACGGTTTCTTCAGATGTGCCTTCTCTGCCATCATCCCCCTCTGGTCCTTGCAGGGGGACTCGCAGCCAGTCTCCCGAAAGGTGCCAGCAGCTCCCATTCATGTGTCTGGGCAGTTTGCAGTGAAGAGGAATCTTTTATTTTTTCCATTGCGCAATGAGGTCGCAGCAGCCTGGGACAAAGAATCAGAAGAACTTTCCATTCCCTCTCATCCTCCTTATAGTCCTCTCAGTCCACCAGCGATCGGGGGAAGTGAATGTCTGAGATTACCAGTGTGTAAATGGACCTGGTACTCGCTCCTCCTCCTCTGTGAGACCTTGTGCACCTGGCTCCCACCTCTACCCCGTGTATGCCAGGTGCAACATTTTTGTGACTGCAGAGTGGCAGAAAGAGAATGTCAACTTACGTCAAGTTTGGCATAGGGTTTGGCGCACGCTGTGTTTTGTGTTACTCCAGGTGGGAAGATGCTCTACAAAACTGAACTAGCTGTGATTTAGCTAAATGGTAAACGCAAAGCTGGATGCAGCAGGCTACCATTTTCTGTGATTGCTTAATATAGAAGCGTAAGTGCCAGCGTGGAAGGCAAGTTGCTTTGATTAAGATAACGCCATGTTGTCAGATTTCTGCCTACAGGTGATTATCCCTTAGCCCAAACTTCACTGGGATAAAAAAACCCCTTCCCAGTACTTTGGCTAAAACTACTATTGGAAAATATATTCCTTTCCTGGGATGATTCTTAACATGCTTTCCTCTGCTCTGTTCACCTTCCCTGGGAGAAGGAATCAAACCCCTTCATTATTTCACCTGTCTGGATGTAAAGGGAAATGGGACACTAATCATGGCACGGCAAATAGCTGAACTTTGACGTTTCTTTTACCTTTGGCTGTGAACTTGTCAATTGTTTTTCCCCATTGAGGCCTTTCCTTACATGTGTCCGAGTTCAAATTTCACTGGGTACTGGCACAGAGCAGAGAAAGGAAAATCAGAGGCAGCAGCAGTCGTCTTGACTTTGCCTGTGGAGCACCGGATTTGAAGTGACAGCTCTCTCAGCTCCGACAGCAGCGCCCTCTGTAAGTAGTCACTTCTCAACTTTCTGGCTGAGACTGGTGCTTTGTGACAATAAGTCAAAACGTGTCGTTGTAGAGACGGACACGACACAACTGAATGGTATTAGAATGGCTCAAAAATGGCTCCTTTATTACAGAAAGACTGTGCCTTTTATACACAGTCGAAGGTACTAGAAGAAGGTAGCGTGGCCTTTGCTTATAGGTCAAACACTTGTTTTTCACATTCTAATTGGGTAACAATTAGCAGCTTCTGGCTGGGCTCATCCCCCGGGATGTTGAGGGAGAAAGTTCCGCAAACGTGTCCAAACTCAGTGCACACAACTTCCCATCTTAAGGGTACACTGGGAATTTGTCAAGGTCAATGTCTTCAACCAATGCCAGGTTACCAGCAGTCCAGCTGCCGTCCCCCACAAAAATGGGCATGTGTCGTCCTGGGTCACTAATGGCATCAGCGTATCCCGTTCAGGCAGCTCTGTGCAACAAACCGAGGAGAAAAGGATAAAATGGAACCGATTGTTTCCGTGCACGTGAGTCCAGCATGCCAGTAAAAAGCCACGGCAAAAATGCAGCTTAGAACAAAACAAAAACCCCCAAAGTACACTAAATGTTGCTCTGTT
>NW_009732013.1:0-3760 GCF_000703405.1 Apaloderma vittatum | reverse complement strand
GCTCACCAGTCACCCCCGTTTGTCTCTCAATGATTCCCAACTGCCTACAAGCACTCCAGCTGCCCCCAGTTCCTTCCAGTTGCCCTCTGGGTTCTCTCCCATAATTCTACAGCTTCTCCCCAGTAGCACCCAGTTGCCCCTGCAGTCTGCCCCATTGCCAGCCTCCCCCAGTCACCCCACAATCTGCAGCAGCCCACCTGCCTAGGGCACAGCAGACGGGGCAGTGGGCTTCCTGTGGGGTACACACACCTTTACAGGACTTATCCCCCCCAAGCTGTGAAAGACAGGGACCGCTCCTGTCAGCTGTCACCCAGCCAAGCAGCCCCCCCAGGACCCACCTCTTGCCAGGGTGTGGGTCCTCTCGACCCTTCGAAAAATACCCCGCCAGGGCTGGGAGGGAGTGGGGACAGGGAAGCACTGCCAGGCAGGAGGAGGACAAAAGCCAGTCAGAAAATTGCCGTGTATGAGAAAGCAGCCGTGCAGAACGGGGGAAAAACCCTGAACCTCACCCGGAGCTGGCAAGGGCTGGGACTGGGCAGCAAGTGACGCTGGCAGCAAAGATCTGTTCCCCGTGGGCTGGAAAGGAGAAAGGATGAAAAGAGCATGTAGTCTCGCCCAAAGGATCGGAAAACAGATTAGCCGACATCGGCCTTTGGCAAAGGGCTTGGTTCTGCCAGTGTCCTGCCCCGTCACTTTCTGCAGGCAGGAGGTTTGGGGTGAAGGATGCCGCACGGGAGACACACTGCCCAGAGCACCTCCAACCAAAAGGGGTCTTGAAGAGAAGCTGGCAAAGGGCATGCGAAGAGCTGGTTAAACATGGAGACCATGGCAGAGCAGCAGCGGGATGTTCTCCAGATTCTCAGCAACAGAATTTTGACGCTGGGTAATAAGCAGCAAGGGGAGCTTCATGCTTGCATGGCTCGGGGTGCTCAGGCTGGGAGTGGAGGGACAGGATGGGATTTTGGGTGCTGTGACGGGGCTCAACCAGGCAGGAGAACTTTGGTCAAGACACAATTAATTCATGGGATTATTAAACGATGTTTCTGACAGGCTCTGCCACTTACTATGGGAATGCTGCTCCCTCTGTGCTGCTCCTTTTGTGTGTTTCCCTTTAGGATGCTGGCTCCAGATGCAAGGATGTTCTGGGGGATGCCGGGACCCTCTGACAATGACCCCACATGGCACAGCTGTGGTCGGGGACGCTCAGAGCTGCGATCCTTGGCACGGTGAGCACTGAGGCCAGCACCCACCATCTTAAATAAATAAGCTTTAAACACGCTGAACAACGAGAAGGGTGTAGCAGCAACTCCTCTGACGTCTTGGCGGGGGCTGCTCACTCGGCATGACGATCGCCTGGTCGCCGCTCCGCAAGGTGCTGCCACCAGATAACGTCTGTCCGGGGCCATCGAGCTGCCCAAGCAGCACGTCCAAGCTGCCTGGCAGGGGAAAAGGGGTGAGGAAAGGGAAAAAACACGTCGTTGCCTCTGGCAGGGATTTCTTTGCCGGCTGAGCTTGCTTGCTGGAAGCTGGTCACTGCTCCAGGCGTCTTCACGAGTCTTGGAGCAGTGCAAAGAAAGCATTGGAGAGGATATTTTTAGATGCTTTTTGTGCTCAGAGAGCAAAAACGAGCTGTGGTTTAAAGGCCATTAGCTTGCTGGGGATGCTGAAAAAACTTAGACAAGGGCTTAAGATTCAGGGACATGTTTGACATGATGGGATGTAGCATTTTTGCAGAGGTGATGGCAATTTCTGGGCTGATCATCGTAGCGGAGACCCCAGGAGGAACTGGCCCACAGGATTGCTGAAGCCAGGCAGTCTGGCCTGTTTAGCTGCCACGTGGACAACCAGCGGGGCCGGGGTGGCCGATCCCCCGTTCGCATTGTTCACGGGGTGACGTCTGTCATAATGGCTGCGGAGGAGGCGTGGGAAGAGAGCGGACGAGAGGTAACGTGGCAATACGCCGGGACCAGAGCTGGCTGGGGGATGGGACACTGGGGGACAGTACTGTCCCTCCACCCTCTCCTCGTTGCTCTGTCCCCTCCCTCCCCAGCCACCTTTCATCCTGGCGGCTTAAAATGTAAGGGCTTCCAGACAATGTCACAAGAGGGGCTGAAGCCTCCAAGGTCACTCCAGGATTCACATCCATACTTTGCAGAAAGCCCCGAGTGGGGGACCCGGAGAGGAAGGGCATGGGGATGGTGGTGGTGAGGGCAGCTGCCTGCCCCAGACACACAGCTGAATTATTGTTGTGTCTCACCTTCTTCCACTTTGACTTGTGGGGTCCCACATGATGGGGACAGGAGCTGGGACAGGGATGGCAGGGGACAGAGGATACCAAGCCCAACCTCTGGACATGCCATGAGCTTCCAGCCTGCAGCTGTGTTTGCACCTCCCCTGGCATGGCATGGGGCTCAGCCCCATGAGGGGACTGTCCACCTTGCAAGGATGGACACAGCCAGCTTGTTTGAGAGGGAGAGAAGAGCTGTGGTGTCTTTTCTGGGTCACTTGCACGATACTGTGTGTGACAAGGCTCTGGCCGGTAAACTGCTATTGGGGTCCCACAGTGGGATGAGGACTGAGCAGCCTGGAGGGATGCTGAGGCTGGGGTGCTGAAAGCAGGATGGAGACTGGGGGCCGTATGACAGCCATGGTGGGAGCATCAGGAAGAGAAACACTCTTGGCTGGGATAATCCAGCTGTGGAAGTGGGTGGAGCGGCCTGATGGTAGAAGAGCCCCCTCCTTGTCTTGGTTCACCCCTCAAAAGGCCAGGATTTGTACTCAGGTGGGCTGCTGCCCTGTCCTGTGCCCCACAGGTTATGGCAATGCCTCAATACCAGAGGGCATGGGAAACTGAGAATCTTTTCTTGAAGCAGGGAGGGCTGAACAACTTGAGCATGTTTTGCCTGGCAAGGCTGAAGGCTGAAAGGGGGGTAGGGTGCAGCAATGCATTGGGTGGGCGGGAACACCCGGGAGCAGAAAGAGATATTTATTGTGCAGGACAGCATGCGTGGGCACGAGGAAAATAGAAATAAGCTCACCATGACTGCATCCCCTCAGGGCTCTGCAGAAATCCAGACCTGAGAGGTGCCCAGCTTTGAAGAAACAAGGGCAAGGAGTAAACCACCTTGATGGTCTTGATCAGCAGAAACTTGTATGAAGCTTGTTGGTCCAACATCAAGAGACCTCTCCTCTCCTGTGGCCCTGGCAATGCATAGCAGGAGAAATACGTTTTGTTGCCTGTGGTCTTTTCTTGCCATTTTATGGCAGGACAGAAGACAGATAGATGGCCCCCATGATGCAGTGACCTCCTGAAGTCATGGTGATGGAGGAGGCTCCTGGACTCCTGGGCACTGACTCCTAGTGCAGAGTCACATAAGCTCTCATCATCATATGGCTGAAAGCCTGGGGGAGTTGCAGGTTGCCCCACAGCAACACGGAGTGTGGTGGGATAACTCCTACAAATGAATATTTATGCAGATAGGCACTTCTGTAGAGATAAGGTGGGGGGGGTTTCAAGGGTTGCCTGTGTTTCTCAAGGTCTGAGTGGAGAACTGGCAGGTGGGCAAAGGATGGCAAGAAGCAAAGTAGCAAAGCCTCCCAGAAAGGGGATAATGTGGTGGAGACGGAGAAGGAGGTCATGGGACCTCCTGGAGATTTCAAATAGCTTAGCCATCCCTTTTTTTAGGAAGGAGGGAGAGGCAGTTGGCCTGGGGCAGGGTGTTGGACTGTGGTTTCTCCTCGTTTTCCATCTGGTCAGTGC
>NW_009732012.1:673-896 GCF_000703405.1 Apaloderma vittatum | reverse complement strand
AAAGGTCCCAAGACAGTCCAGGCACCTGTCACGCAAACTCATCCTTTTTTTTCAAGGTGAAAAAAAGGTCCCAAGACAGTCCAGGCACCTGTCACGCAAACTCATCCTTTTTTTTCAAGGTGAAAAAAAGTATAAGAAGGACATCGAGGTGCTGGAGCGGGTGCAGAGAAGGGCAACAAGGCTTGTGAGAGGTCTGGAAAACATGCCCTATGAAGAGCCGCTG
>NW_009732012.1:0-261 GCF_000703405.1 Apaloderma vittatum | reverse complement strand
CCTTGGCCCATAAACCACCCCCTCCACTGCCTGTCCTCTGGCTTCTCCCACATGGCTTCTCCCACATGGCTTCTCTTCTGTCAGCTTGGTTAGGAAATAATTCTTGCTACTGTCATTACCATATCACAATCCAGCCTCTTTCTTTCCTGCCACAAGGCTCTCTCAGTCTGAATCTCAGTGGATGTGTCCTCACTCTCCTTTTAGCCCCATCTGAGAGCCAAGGGGCTTCTTTTTTTAAACACTGGTCCATCTGTCAGGTAT
>NW_009732011.1:0-28342 GCF_000703405.1 Apaloderma vittatum | reverse complement strand
CGCCAGTTTCTGGATTCTCTTTTATTATTACTTTAACTTGAAAATGAGGTTTTGATGAGAAGAAAGTTAAACTGCTGAAGGAGACTACCAAGTTTATGGCTGTTATTATCTCAAATAGTTAATGTCTCACTTCTCAGTTAAACTTTTTTTTTTCTTTTTTCAAACTTGGCAGGCCTCTGTCTAGGCTAATTAAGAGTGCTGCTAGGCTGTAACCAAATGATCTCTATGATACGATAAGCAGCAGGCGAGCAGCAATAATAACAGCAGACTAACTTCAGAATGTTGTGAGTTCCTCTGAGTTTCACCAGCAGATTTGTTGATCAGCTCCAGATTTTACAATACCATTTTAATTCTTTTAACAGAAAAACTGTCACCAGAGCTGGTTAGAGCTCACGCCTGCAAATGCGAAGAATTATATGGAGACAGCACACAGGAAGACTTGCTAGGCCATGGATTAAGATGTGTACCAGTGCCAATTTTCAGAGAAGATGGTTTGCCTAAGGAAAGCTTAGAACTCAAAAATGGAGATTGGGTGCTCTTCTAAGGAGAATAGGTCAGAGGACAAGATTTAGAGGAAAAAATCAAAACCCCCAAAAACTGCTGTGGGGAATGTTCCACCTGCTATAAAAACAAAAAGGAAAGAGGGTAACAAAAGAAGTTTGAAGCATATCTAGTTTCAGAATTTGGCCAAAGAAAAAGAATCAGTAAAAATGACTACTACAGATGGAATCCCTAGATGTTCTTAGAGGATGGAAAGATCTGTACTGCATTCTGCAACTACTGGAAAGCACATGGAGTGGGATGTTGTTAATAAGGCTCTTATAGGACAAGATGGAGATTCAGAAGTGTCCAGCTAAACCTGTGGTTGATGTTCAGGCATGAAGTTCTTGAAATGTCCCGAACTCCACAGAGCGTGCTTAAACCCATGAGTCAGTGTGGTATAAACTACAGCTACTCAGCACTGACCAAGAAGCTCTCAGAACTATTTGTTTTCTCCATCACTTACAGATAGCTGGTGATGAGGCAAACACAGGATTTCTCTTCCTGGTGAAACTTTTAAGTTCTTGGTGCACAGGTACTCAATCTGTAATACTAAACCTACCCCTTAAACAACTGGACACACACTTGGGGAAGACTTTTCCTGCAGGTTCTTGGGTAACAAGTTAGGCTGACATGTACCTCAGTGGTAAATGAAGCCTCTCCTGGCACTTGTGCAGCGTGCCACTCCCAGGAAGAGTTGGGAATTTGCTAGGCATGTCCTGCCTCAGGCTCATGCGGTCCCTGGCAGCATTCCGACCTTCACAGAACAATTTATATCTCCAGAATATCACCTCTCCAGGTAAATTGGCCAGAGCAGCTCAAAGGATGTTCAGAGGGCTCTTCAATACATTCATTTGGATATACATGGCACATTCTCTTTTTCTATGCCCTGGTGCTTTGCCATCAAGCAAAAATTCCCCACGCCCCACCCCTCGCCATGATCTTACTCCCACAGACCAGCCTTGCTGGTGATTTTGGCCCGGCTCCTCCCTTCCTCAACACTCCCCTGCAAGCTTCTTGCTCTGACAAATTCTGCCTTGGCAACAATAGCTCCTGCTGGGTTCCTCCCCGTCTGTGGTCAAGGCTACTGGGGTGTGAAGTGTTCAGCCCACCTGAGTCAGAAATGCCACTAAGCTCTGCTGACAGCATAACAAAGGGCAACTCATCAGCTGAATTGTACCCAGCCCAGGGGATTGTCTCAATGGGAAAGGCTGGATGTGAGAATACCTGGTGCAAACTCTGCAAGCTCGAAATTTTTTTTTGTTTTCAGCTCTAAGAGCCTGCTACTTCAAATTTATGAATCTCTCCTGCACATAATTTAGAAGTGCATTTTCTTCCGATTAAAAATAAATTGCAAAAATAAAAATGTTTTTCTGCCTAAAAATGATCCTTAGTTAATGTTTTGGTAGTGGAAGAGAATCCCCAAATTACATTACAAAAATACACAGTATGTTATTTTGATTACGGTTGTTCTAACTGAATATTTTTACAGATCGGAAAATGTTCAAAGGGCCTTGTAAATAAAGGAGTAAAGGAGGCACTTTTTTTTTTTTTTCTCCTAGAGCTTTAAAATCTAAATTCTGTCTCCATGTTTGTTAGAGACCCTGTTCTCTGCTTCTTTTATACCAAGCTTCCTAGGTAAGATACGATTTTTCGTGTTTTTCTGGGCAGGGAAGGTCTCAATCTAAATGAAACACTTTCAGACAAGGCTGGATCCCAAGCACACAAACCCATTGATACTGCAAACCCAGTGTTTACGAGAGAGGCAGCTCCAGTGGGGCTTGTTCTCTAACCTAGCAGGGGGGCATCTTTGCTGGACCAAGAGCACGTGTTCTTTTCGTGTCACACCTGCTGCGTCTTCCTTTGAGCATATGTTCATTGCTGTCAATTTAGTGACCCCACGCAGTTGACTGCCTGCAATTCCGAAGGGAATGTCTTTTATCAGGTTGGAGGGCATGAACATGTGGTTTTCTTGTGGAGATGAAAACGGCAGGTTCCTGCATACATTTGTTTCTTCCCATTTTTTTTTTTATGATAAGTAAGTCAAGGTCTGATTTGTTATCTGTAGAGTGGTTTTGATCTTTCACCATACTGCTTAATGCTGTGAGGAAGGTACTAGGGAAGCCTGATACTCCTTGGAAAGGCAATCCGAGTTCCTGTATTTCACATAGTAATAATCACCAGGGAAGATACAGACATAGTCCTTAGGGCACAGAGTAGAACCAGATCTCCTCTCCCTCGGCTGCAAGCTCTGGCCAACAAACTAGAAGGCTGTGATTGCTCTCAGGATCAATGTTCTGCCATTAATATTTGGACAAATATGACAAATTTTTAGCAGGAGCTAAATGTCCCCTTATGCTCTGAAGAAATGAGTTAGTCTTAAGTGGAGTAGTGAATGGAACCTGTCCCCTGTGTCCTGGGTGAACACTCTTCCCGCTGAAGTGCTGAGTTGAGGTGATGGGAAAGAGAATGTAGACAACATCGTTCACTGTTTAAAAGGAAAACATGATACCTGCTTGCTCTTCTTCCAGCGCCATCTTCAGAAGAAGCAACTTAAACCCAGCAAAGAAGGATCCTTCCCTGCTGCCTGGATGCAGGCAGAGTAAAGATGCACCATTGGAGAGATGGTGCAGGGGATCTGGAGGCAGGTCTGTGCACGCTGCAGGAGCAGCAGCGTTTTCAGGAGTTGGCGGCCACAGTTCCAATGGGGCCATGTCATGAACAGCAAGTAGAAGGTGTCCCTCTATGTAGGCAGAGAGCCTGTCCTCCAGGAATTACCAGAATCTTGACAGAACTTGGTGTGAGGTGGGTGGAGAAAAAAGGGAGGTTTCCATGTTTCATGCTGAGATGACATGCAGATTTACAAGCCTCCATGTTCGCAGCCTTTCTTCCTGTGCCCCATATAAACAGGAGTCAGTCCCAGTTAGAAGGCAGCTGCATATGGGATGGGCTGTGGGTTGTTATTGTTATTTCCCTAACACTTGCGTATAAAGCTGTCAACCTGTGCCGAGACCCAGTTAGGCTATAAACACAGCAAGCTGGAATCCCTTGGAGAAACAGAAAGATAGATGACTTGCCTGCAGTCAAACATAAGTCAGTGGCAAAAATAGTACCTGGTCTCTGGACTGAAAAACCATCACGGAATCAGCCTGGTTTGTCTTCTGCTTCCCGCAACTTGCAGCGGGATGTGAATATGTTGGGCTGAATTGGAATGTGTTAGATCTAATTGAGCCTTAATTATAATACATTAAACAATTAAAATAATGAAGATCAGGAACAATCAAATTTCAAAACAAAGAGATTTAGCAAGATTAGACCGTTAAAACTGTACAGATGATGCCATTAATCTTGGAGGAGGTCCAACATAAACAATACAATATCTAGCCAGCTGGGAAGACGGCAAACTGGAGGTAGTATCAGGTTCCCAGCATAAAGTGTAAGGGAATAAAAGGATTTTCCTCTTCCATTTTACAGCTTTATTTTCAGACAAGAGCAAAATACTGAACATATCAAAACATGTATATGCGTGCACATGCAACATAGGTGTGATGGCTGTGAGTCATCCCGATTTGTGGACTTCAAGGAGGCAGGGAGCTCACAGCTTGAAACGCTGGGTGAATTATACGTACTACTGTACTTCCCATTTATGTTTTTAGGAGTTATTCTGTTATTTATAGTAACTTTGGCACTGATGAAGCTGACTTTGACTGACGGCTCTGGGAGCAGAAGCTGTTCTTTGTCCATAAAGCGGATACAGAGCTGCGGGAGATGAGAGGAGGCTTTGGGCCCCAAGCTTATTCCTTTCCTGGCCTCTCCAGGGATCTCATCATCGCTGTTGTCAACAGTAATGCATTTATGGCACTTTGTCATCTCTGAGACGAACCTGCTATGTTGTTTGCATGAAGCCAGGGGCCCCCTCCAGGAAACCCAAAGGCGGCGAAGGGTCCTGGGGCCCCGGGCACAAAGCCCTGGGGAGAGGGTGCGGCAAAACACCCTGAAGCTGTTTGTTGGAGACAGTATGTAACAGCTGATAATGGAAAAGCAGGTAAGTGTGACCAAAAGCCTGGCCTGCAGTTCACAGGTGAAATGATTTTACCACAAAAGGAGAGTCTCTTTAAAAAGCCAAAGAACAAAAAGCATGTGAGGCCTCCTCTGGGAAATAAGGATGAGCAATCTAAACCGCCGCTTTTCTTTGTATAATCGAACACTGTATTCCTGGAGGGATCTTTTTATTTGGTTCTTTGCTCTCTCCAATTCCTCTTGACAATGTACACGAGCTGCAGTACAGAAAATAAAGATAGTCAGAGAGAGATAACACTGTACTGAGACAATTTAATTAATAAGTCCTTGTGGGACTGTGGGTAACTCTGGAAAGAATAGAGGAAGATGAGCAAAAAAAAAATCCTCCTAATGTCTGAATTTATTAAATATTTAATTGAAAGAAAGCAAAAAAATGTCCCAAAAGGAGTTTATAATTTTTGGGAACCCCAAAAAAAGAATATTTGGCAATGTATTTTCTTTTCTCTTTCAATTTTGCTTTAGACAAACTTAGTACTGCGCCACTTTCAGGGAGGAGAATTTGGGCCGAGGATTTAGCAACAGACATCTGAAAACCTCAGAAAAAGCAAATGAGAAACAGAACAAAAAAACCTCTTTTTCAACAACCACCACCTTTTACAGTTCTTCAGGAGACACATATGAAGCCCTGCCGGGTGGACGCCACGTACACCGAAATGCAAAGGCGAGACACCCGCTGCTCTACAGCAAGCAGCAGATAGACAACAGCAATGCTGCTTAATTTCAGGCTGACCCAGCAACAAAAGGTTTTTGGCATACTGATCCTGACCTCTCACTTCTGTCCTGTCAGCTGTTACTCCCCAGTGCCCTTGAGCTGGCTGAATTTACTCCTAATGATTGACTTTATATAGTTTCCTGCCCTGGTACTTGTGTTGAAGCTGGATTTTTTGGTCTTTGGGTAGATCTTGGAAATGCAGATTAAAATCACATATCCCACTTTTATTAGAAGCTTTGCAGAGGTCCAGAAGTTGCTGGAAGCCTGATACTCTCCACCGTTTACTGGCTGTGAATTATGTAGATACTCATATTTTTAATTTCCTTTCATTTAGTTGTGTGTGCAGAACCTCTGTCATGACCAGCAGGGAACTCTCCCCTGGGTACGGACAGGCAATTCAGTGTCTGTGCCAACCCTGGCTTGTAAAAGCCTGGCAGCTCTTGACAAACAAAGCCTAGAAATGTTGCTATTAAAAGCATTTATTGAATAAATCCATATGTGACAAAACGATAGCTGCAAAAAGCAGTGGAATTGTTTTTTAATGGATAAATCTTATTTGAAAGGTAAAGCTGAGCTGCAAAAGCTCAGAGAACAGTCACCTGAGGATAGAGCTCTGAGCAACGTGGGAAAAATTAGAACCACTATGAACAATATAGAGGATAATAGATTTGAGAACGTCTGCTTTGAGTGGGAGCTTTTATGTAAAGAAAAGAGAGGATAAGCCTGGATTTAACTTCAGTATTTGAACGCTTTTGCAAATAGAGATAGAAGAACAAACCCTCGTTCCCTTTAGCAAACCTGCCGCAGTTAAAAACAGGAGGACCCCTGTTCTTCTTCGTGGGGGTCGGCAGGCTGCAGAGGGGTACAGTGGGCAGGCCCTGAGCTCCCAGTGAGCCGCAAACAGAGCTGCAAGGCCCCCGGGTCTGCTCTTGCACCTCGGTTCCATGTTGCACCAGCCCGTGAGCCTGCACACAGCCTTTATGTTCGAGGGAGGCAGGGTGCCGAGCTCCGCTGGTTGAAATCTCCTCATGGGGTGTGGAGGGGTGAGCAGAGGAACAGGGATTGTGTAAAGGCTGTTGCAACTCAAGAGCAGCTCTGCTGGAAATTCAAAATTACCACAGGAGAGGATCCTGGGATTGTGTCTATCTGCTTAAAATGTCTTTGCTTTGACCTTGTTTGGATGATCAGAACCTGCTGTAGACATCAAAAAGCCAAAAAAAGAGAAAAGTTCATTCTTCGAAAAGAGGTATCTGGGCAGTATTTAGACATAAAAATAAACCAATGTTCAGGCTATCTGAACTGCTATTTCTTAGGATGCTGAAAGAAATCTGCCATGATGGACTTCAGGCAGGTGATTGCTGGGAGTGGATGTTTCCTGGTGAGGAATGGGGAGCCCTTTACCGGAACTGGCAGAGATAGATGCGGTGTCCTAGAGGTGCAAAATAGCTTCTCAATAGCTTCTCTGGGAATGAGCAGTATTCACCAAGGACAGCCAGCTCCTGTGACTGCTGCTGACATTATAAATGCAGTATGGAAACACTCAAACTAATTCAGGCATTTCTTGGCACACATAATGTCCTCATTTGGAATATGTTTTACATCATTTGAAGGATAGACTAGCTTGTCCAGTCTCTTCAAAGAGATTACTGGAGAAACTATGAAAACAGCATATCAGGATTATAAAGGTTTACTGGGAGATCTGATAAAAATGAAAGGGAGGGCAGAAAAATGTTATGGAACAATGAAAACAAATAACATCTGAAAACGTAACATCAGAACTTATCCTGCAGAGACGAATATCACATGCAAACTTGTATTTAAGAAGATATTTGGGAAGTAATATGTTCAATTTAGCAAGGAACAGATTTTTCAAAATAAGACACAGGAAAACAGTCAGAAGCACCTACTATGTTTGGAATATTACACATGCAGGTGCAAGTGCCCAATTTAGAAATGAGTCTCTGACAACCCTGCTCACAGTCTAGGAGCAAGCGAGTATTTGTGTACACCTATTGCTGTAAATCAAACTCATCACCTATGAATATCTTGCTTTTGGAAATGTCAGTATTTTCCAGAGGTAAAAAAAGGCCTTTTTTTTTTCAGTTTCTTCCCAAAATAGGGTGTCTAATATTGGTAAAATTGTAAAACCTTTATTTCAAGCTATATCTCTACTGGCTTTTCTGTAATAGCAGTTTTCCCATCTACTGCTTCCTAAAGTGGTTGTGGTAGAGCTGTGATATATCATCAAAAAAAGTCATGTGCTCAGTGTTCGCAAACAATCCTTTTATTAGAAAACATCGTAGTGAAAAAAGAACCATTTTCCAGAATTGGGGCTATTTAAACTTTCAGAATTGTCTAGGATCCTTAATGTCTACCTTGTTCTTAAAAAAAAAAAAAAAAAAGGGTAAAAGAAAAAAAATGGTTCAGCACCTTAGCCAGGGAAGAATAGCTAGAAAGCACTTTGCATTTAATTCACATGTAAAATCCCTCCTTGTATTACAAGTGAGCCAGGGTAGGACTGGTATATTCCAGTCCTCAACTAAAGTAGCTGGAATCCTACGTAATTAAAGGCCAGTGCTGCTGTCTTGTCTTCTTTCCTTCTTTACCCAGTGGTTCTGTTTTCTGCGGGTGAATGCGGGATACTCTCCTCTCTGCCAACACAGCTACCCCGTGAGGGTTTCTCTCTTTGGAGGAGAGGTCTTAACTCCAGACACCTTTCCAAGTGCCTGCTGTATGGGATCCCACTGCTGGGAAGAGTAAGAAGCTCTGTGATGTGGAATGGAACGGAACGGAACGGAATGGAATGGAATGGAATGGAATGGAATGGAATGGAATGGAATAGAATGAAGTCAATTGGAAGGGACCTACAATGGTCATCTAGTCCAACTAGACACCAGATATCAGCCAAGCCTTCTGCAGGGACCAAACGATGTTTTGCCACCGAACACAGACGTGCTGCAGATGCAGACCCACAGCTCCCCAGTGCAACGTTCACAGCCACAAGCACCTCACGCAGGGCGAGTGCTGGGCAGAGACAACACGGGCGCAGGATGGCAGGCTGCCACAGCAACGCCACACAGCAACCCTGGGAACCAGGCTCACAGCTGCAGAGGCCAGCAGAGGAGCATAAGGAGCCAGGGCAGCAGTTGCTGTAGGGGTAAAGGGAGGGCCCCACCTCGCAACAGCACTTCTGTCTTCACCCTTCCTATCTCTGCAGTAGAGGCAGTGGTAATAAGCCTGGTTTTCCGTCACAGTGCTGCCCTTCCTTCCCCTTTCCTGTGGCAGGAGCAGCCCAGCCCTGACCCTCAGTCCTCAGGATGGCAACGTTCAGTGCCACCAGCTCTTCTGAGGAGCCTTCAGCTGGCTCTGCCTTGAATTCCCCATAGCAGAGGGCAGGGTTTGAAACTGGGGACACAGGGCAGCCTGTGGTCCTAAGGCACTCCACAGGAAAGATCTGAACGTATCCCTCATGTGAGTTCCTAGGGAAAAGTCAGATGCTTCACCTAAATTAGGATTCAGAGCTTGCAATCAGGTTTGGCCCTTACGGTTAAGGCGGTGTCAGGGAAACTAAGAGCTCAGCCCATTTTAACCTGCAGGGATCTGAATGCACACGTGCTTCAGGAATATCGTAACTACCAAGCTGTGCTGCTGTCTGTCTGACAAAACCACACCTCCTCGCTGCAGGACCCGCTGAGGAGCTGCCAACTTGTCCTCCAACCAGCCCTTGGTTTCCTCCTTCTGAGGGAATTTAGGCAATTTGCTCCAGCCTTGAACCTGTTACTATGAACTAGAGAAAGCACTGGACTCAGATGCCTTTGAAATCACTTTGAGCCTTGCATTGCTCTATTTCTCCCAACAATTCCCATTTGTATACTGTGACATTTAAGTCTCCCAGACCCTCAAAGCAGAACGGCTGGGCAATTATAAGCTGCATTTGTTGTTTAGCTTGCGCCCCCCTGCTGTGAACTGAACCATGAAAACGGAGCTCACGCCAGCTCTCTGCTCATGACCAGGCAGCACCATTTATAAAGGTACAGGATGAGGCTTTATGGCCCATCCACAGTGATGGATGCAGAGCTCTTGCAGGCACACAGGGCTTGGTATTCAATTGTCAATCTGATCTCTTGATTCTTTCTTCTACAAGGCCAGTAAAGCTTCTCAGCCAAGAATGGCTGAGATGAATTCCCCATACAAAATCCTGCTTGGATCTCTCTTTGCATATTCCCTTTCTTCTTGGTCTCTTTACAATGGAGGGTGCTGTATTAATGTAATTTGTTATCAATCTGTGTGAGAATAGAGTTTGACTGCTTATAATAATCCCTTGTATTTCTTAAATACCTTATACCTGATTTCCTAGCCCTTCGCAAATGTTAGGACTTCAGCCTTGCCATGTTGGTCAGGAAGGTCGGCACTATTATCCATGGTTTAAGAGTGGGAAACTGAGGCATAAAGGTTTTAAATGGCCTCTGACATCTGTGACTGCTGCATGAAGTGGATCCAGATGTGAGGCATCCCAGCCGCAGGAAGAAATGAGCACATAGGATTCTGCCATCCCAACAGGGGTAGAATTTGCCAGCTTTTGCACAGATACAGCAGGCTCTCAACAGGACTGATGGGTCACAGGGGCTGGGGCCCGTATCATCTTCCATCACCGTTGCTCTGGGGCAGTGACTGCTGGCAGAGCTGGGTGCCCAGGTAGGGACAGACGATACAAACAGCCATAGCAGAATTGCCTGGTGTTGTCTGTCAAGAGACCTCGACATGACCCAGAAGATACATTTCTAACAGAGCCAATTCCTTTTCAACCACAAAGGCATCCTTCCTTCCCTGTCACTTGTTTCAATAGCTGTGGTATTTTTCCAACACAAAATAAACACACGTGATACAATTTTTTTCCTCCCAGCTCTGGAGTTTATCTAACCCAAACATTTTTAGGAGTTGGGTAAGAGCAGAATTCCAGCCTCAAAATCATAACTTTTGAAGTTGGGTGAAAAATTAAAACAAATTAAAAATAGATATTAAATTTGAGAGAGGCTGAAAAAGTTCTGCTGGAAATTGGAGGAGTTTCAAATCTTATTTTTAACCATAGACATTTAGCTCTTATGGGAAACAAAACTTAGAAGGACAGATATAATTAGGTCAGATATTGAGAAACCTATTACG
Organism: Apaloderma vittatum; assembly: GCF_000703405.1. Lineage (NCBI taxonomy): Eukaryota > Metazoa > Chordata > Aves > Trogoniformes > Trogonidae > Apaloderma > Apaloderma vittatum. The sequence continues at coordinate 17,847 of NW_009732011.1, read as the reverse complement.
CTTTGCTACAGATGATCCCAGGAGAATGTAACTTAAGGCCTTTTTTTTATATTAAGATTCAATCATGGTTCTTGACTTTTTAATGTAAAATAAAGTAGGATAGAAATGTGCTTTGTATTACTGACTGATTCAGCATGTTAAGCAATAAATGTTTGACAAGAAATCTGAGGACAGAAGGCAAGATTTTTATTGCATTTTGTACCAAAATACATAACATTATGCTAGCATCTGTGCCTGCTTTTGTTCACTGTGCAGATACAGTTGATTTACTGATGATGCTGGTATCTCCTGGGATTATCTGATGCTTGGCATCTCCAAAGCACCACGGTGCAAATGTTAACCACACCTTGCAGCGCAGTTAGAGCATAGGCATTATTCATATCACGAGTGGGGAAACTGAGGCAAAGAGCACCAGTTATTTGATCAGCACTGAGCCTGTTTCACAGCCGCAGCCCCAACTCAAGAACTTCTGCCTTCTGCTCCCACTGCTTCTGCAGAGTGATCCACCTTCACACGAGAAGTATGCATTTCATACATAACTAGAGGAGAAAAGCCTTTATCAAAAGAAGAAATGAGCCAGTAGGTGGCTGGTAGAGAGTACTGCTAACACATGGATCTGTCATTACTCATCGCATTTATCATGTCTGTTGCTGTGAGGCACACTGTTCTTTAAAGCAGGTGTCTAATTTGAGGGATACTGGTTTTCCTAGCAGCTACAGTGATCTGGGGAGGGAGACTCGGTGAGCTGCCTGAAGCGAGATATTGCACATCATTCATTGTAAAGTCTGCTCAGAGAGAGGTGGAAGTGGACTGGAGTCACGCTAGGCAGGTCCTGGATACCAGGTTTTCCTGGCACAGCCCCACTGGCTCAGGAGTAGGAAAACCAGTATTCTCACTGACAAAGATTTGCCGGCACCTGCCCTGGAACACATAGCCAAAGCAGATACAGCACATAGAGGCAAAAGAGTCTTTTGGCTAGATATCTTGATTTTTTTCAGGGGAATAGTTTAACTATATCAGCAACAGGTCTCCATCACTAGTATAAAATGTTTCTACAGCCAACAGGGGATTTCTGTGTACACTTATTAGCAAGATTTCTGTAGTGTAGGATCAAAATGCAAGTATCTACAGTGACTGGAGTATGTGGATTTGGAGTTTGGTTCAGACCTTTCATCATAGGTGAATGAAGCAGAAAGAGAGTCTCTTCTTGCTTCTAGACCATGTCCAGGCTGGTAGAGGTGGTAAATCTGAACAAGAGATTTATCTTGAATCTGTCTTGAAACTGAAGTGGAGATTTGCTAAATGCAGTGGCAGGACTATGTAGGGCTAAGCATGCTCAAGACAAGTTGATCAAAGTGGTGTTAACATGGAGGAAGACTCCATACCTGACGTAGCATTAGAGGAACATAAGTCAGAAAATTGGGTATTAGGAAAAACTTCTTCACCAAAAGGGTGCTGAAGAATTGGAATGGGTTGCCGAGGGAGGTGGTGAAGTGACCATTCCTGGATGTGTTTAAAAAATGGCTGGATGTGGCACTGCAGGAGATGGTTTAGTGTTAGGCTGGTGTAGGGCTGTAGGTTGGACTTGATGATCTTAGGGTCCTTTCCAACCTTTATGATTCTATGATTCTATGATTCTATGAAGCAGAACACATCAGTATTTCTCATAGTATTTTTGAAAAGTATGGATGAAAGGAAAGCACATATGTTCCTATGTTAGGTAAAAATCTCATGCTTGGCCTATGAGAAACCTTGGTCAAGACAAAGTGGTGTAAAGTAACCGACTCCCATACTGCATTAAAAAGCGTATATTTGTGGCAATGTGAAAGTGTCATCCATCCCACTGTTGATAATATTCAGGAGTTTACTTGCTTTCTGTACTTGTAGACGGTAAGATGGCAGTCAAAGTTTCCCTGTTTGTCCGGGAGGTGTTCAAGTTGATGAGATGTTCATAATTATTGCTAATGACTACAAGGTAGTGATATTGCTCTTCACCTTCAAGGTAGTACGTGGCATCAAGCTATGGTAATAATTTCCTGGAATAAACACTGTACTCTTGCTTTCTAATGTAAATTGCACTCTTCTTAATGCAATAAACTGCAACAGTTTCTTCAGGCTGTGGAAGACTTCCAATAAGTGATAAAAGCCTCAATTGTATAATTCTGTTTGATGCTAGTTTCTCACAGTGCTTTGCTTGCTGCACTTGCAGTAGGGGCCATACAAAAGAAACATGTTCCCTGTCTGCAGCATATGAACTGTACAGCAAGTTTGGCTCAAACGGAGCTTGGCTCTTGACTCTCAAACTTACTTCCTACGTGCAATCACAGAACCTCACTGCCCTGAGAAACTCCAATTAGCTGAGTTGTAACTCAAAGCCCAGAAGTAACCATTCCATATCTTGGATAACCTTCTTGGTAGTGCACAATAGGTTGACTTCAAGGTTATTAAAATTAATACTGTCTGGGAATACATGTGTCTTCCTATGTAGAGCAACTCTGCAGTCATATTTCTACAACAGTCCTTTCTTACCCACTACTTCTCTGTGTTTCTGTTAAACTCTCAGTCACCTGTCCAGGCTATCTCAAGTCTTGTCAAGCCTTATACAGTTCTGCCAAGAGAGTGAATTTCCTTACTCAGTGTACATTGGCTGAAGAAGTTTGGTTCATGTTTTTTTTTGTGGGGTTTTTTTTGTGTGTTTTTTTTTTTTTGTGATTTTTCCTTTTTGTTGTTGTTGGTTTTTTTTCTGAGGGAGCTGGCTTAACTTTTCTCAATCCAGAACCACTATCCCAACAAAATACTTTTTTTGCTTTTGTATCAAGGGTCGACTTGATACAAATATCATTTGCATGTTTAATGCTGGACACTTAACAACTGGTTTATCACTAACAGTTTTCCTGACACAATGGTCAAGCTCTGAATTTGACATCTGAGTGTTCCCTGCTGTAGGCAATAGTGCCTGCATCTTGAAAGTAGTGGTAGAAAGCAAAGTCTGCTTTAGTTTTTTAGGATGCTCAGCTAAAAGATATTATCAGACAAACATGGAACTTCATCCTCAGCCTTTGACAGGTGAAACTCTGGGTTTTTTTAATCCTTGAAACATCGTATTTCTCTGCTAGTATTCAAGGCAACCGGTAGGATGGCTACTTGCCTTTTCTATTTTTCAGAGGAAAGCAAAACCAAATTCTTCCTGGTTTGATACCAGAGAGACACTGTCTATTTGAAATAGAGCCAGCTTTTGGAAATGAGTTAAAAGTCATCTTCTTGCCAAATTTTGTGGGTGTTCATCCTGCCTGGGTAGCAAGAAGAATCCTGCAGGGAATCTCATGAATGTCAGTGCACGCAGGTAATGAAAAACTAAGCCCCTGCTAAATTTCTTTCTTCCTTCCTTTGAGGAGGAGGAGGAGAGGGGAAGGCAGATGGTAACTCTTTGCTGGAGCGCTGTGCGTATGTCTGTTTTTGAAGCTTTACCTCTACAGAGTTGATGTGTTTGACTAGAGAATTATATCCTTGCTGCAGAAAACAGGAGCAAGACATCAGCATGTTCCCTGACTGCATTCCCCTGAGCTGGGAAAAAAGTACTACGGAAAGCAGAGGGAGGAGAGGGTAGGAGCTGCTCGCTGTAGAGAGTACTCCAAGCTAGAGAAGAAAATGTCAGGAGTACTGCCAACATACCAAGTGAAAGGTGTTGGGGAGTGTTGTTCAGATTTACCAAATTGATGTGATTTATTGTGCCTTTCTTTCATCCTCCTCCAAAGATGCTAAGTCTTTTCAAATATATTTTTCACTTTATTGCTCACAGTTGGAGATACTTCACACAATGAGGCCCAGGTAGTACAATGCGTTTTCCCAGATTTCTCCATGGAAGCTCAAAATAATGCTTAAGTGCTTTTTTGCAAAGACCCTCTAAAAATTGAACCCAACCCCTGCTCCATCAGGCAGTTTGTGGCAGAACAATAGGAAAGCCTGATTCAACTTGGACTTTACAGCTACCTTAAAATACATTTTTTTTTCACAATAAAGACATAGACTAGGACTTCTCAGGAAAAAAAAAGTCTTTAAGCCACTGTTAAAGTATTTTTTGTTCATTAGTCTCTGATGACATTCTAGGGAAAACAAAGCAGTGCATCCTTTTAAATCCAAGAGAAATATTTCCTAAATTTGGGGGGCATTAAAGTGTTTGTACTTCAGCCAGCTGCGGAGTTGGAGTCCACCACATTGGGGGGAAGGAGAGGATGTTAAAAACATATTCAAGTCTATGCTTAATGCATTGAACTGAGTTTGTTTCAGCAGTTACGCCTCTGAAAACACTTTATTCCAACATATTCAAAAAGAAACCTTTGGTTTTTAACATCTAAATATTGTGATTAAATTTAGTAAAAACCAGCCTATCTCCCCAAATAGAACAGCTTTTGTCCTCATGCCTGGCTCCCACATTTTATCCCTTTGCTGGTTTTCCACTTCAGCTGAAGGCTCAAAAAGCTTTCGTTCCAGAACAGCCACAGACCTTAAGGATCTTTATTTCATCAGCTGAACACAAAACGTTGATTATTTGTGAGGCTGAGCAAAATGGAGGATTTTTACCTGTGCTGTCCTGGCATTATTGCTGCCCTCACTGGGACACTGCTTGGAGCAGAGGCCACGCTGTCAGGGGAGGGCTCGAGGAGCCCTAATTAGCTCCTCAGCTGAATGCCAGTTAATTGGGTTAATTGGCTTTCTGAGCCTTGAAGCACAGTGCTGTGGTCAAGGCTGGTCCCAAGCGCCAGGCCTGGAGGGGCGCAGGCAGGTGTGGGTGCCATTGCCCACTCAGGGCTGGGCTCCATCACCGTCTCAGGACATCACTGGTGGGTGCCAGGATGTGTCAGGCTGGGTTGGTGACTGAAGAGGCTCCATTTGGCAAGGGAAGAGGCTCCTGGAGGGGAAGGAGGTGGCAGCCATCCTGTTTCTGGGAGGAGAAAGGCATGGAGCAGAGCAGATCGACGCAGTGGGGCTGAATGACATCAGAAGACCAAGGGATTTTTTTAGTGGAAGTAGAAGGGACATGGTGATGAGGAGTGATGCGCTGTGGGGATTAGAGACCTCTGAGAATCAAAGGAAAGTGTGTCTCGATTGTTTAAATGGCCAAATAATACCAGAAAGCGTCACTTCCATGGGACACTCCATAAATATGCAGCAGAACTACGGCATGAGCACCAAGGAGAATTTTATGCTAAGTAAGCAAACAAGAGTCTAATAAGAAGAAGGATCATCATGCTTAGGTGCTATCATCGTCAGACAAGGTGTGTTAGTGAGTGTTAGTGTGTGTCCAGACAGTTACCAGAATCTAGTTTCACAGAAGATCTGATGCTCACCACTGCAGAAGATACACTAGGCAGTGGAAAAGGTGGCCAGCCAATGCCTTCCAGGTGGGCTTTGTTCACAACTGCCCTATTTCTGTTCTGCAGCAGACAGCAGGGAAGGATGGAAGTGCAGGCCAAAAAGGTATACTGCCACGCTGTTCAAGGAAATGGTAGGCATGATGTCTCAATTAGAGGCCGCAGAGAACAGCCTTTCTTTGTATCTCTGGTGTTTCAAAGTAACGTAGAATACATGGGTGAAATCCAGCTAAACCAATGCCAGGCAGAGTTTGTCTTTCAATTGCATCTCTGCTGATGTAGCAAATGGAGTCCCTGTTTCTGGACTAAGTACCAGTTCCTTTGAATTATCCTTCATCGTACTATGATTTTCAGGTGGTGAAGAGCACCCTTGAGCTTCCCAGCCTCTGGGCTGGAGCCAAGCTTGGTGCAGCTGAAGGGGACACAAGCAGGACAGAGCTATCTTTGGTGTGAGAACCCAGGAAGAACAAAATGGTTTGAAGCCACCTTTTCATGCATCTTCGCCTTGCTCTCTCATCCTGCTCTGAGCCAAGGACATGAAAGGTGAAGAAAAGAAGTCCAGGAGATGCCTCATCACCTCAGTTTTATGAAGTCAGGCGAACAAGAGTTATTTATTTAATTTTGACTATTCTGCTATAGTTTACTTCTGCTTTTGTATACATTTTCCTTCATGCAAAGTCCTCAAAATCCTTGCCTGTTTCCTTCTGTTGCCCATAGCTAAAGATGGCACAGAGAAGTCCCAATGAGTCAACATGCAGCTACCTTGAGCCATTGCTTCTGCTGAGCTCTCAGCAATACACGCAACAGTTGTGGAATGCCTATCCTGCTTTACATTCAGCCTCTAGCTTATTCTGGAATAACTTTCATGTGCGGACAAGCCAGAACAAGGCCGTTGTGCTAAACACCCTGTCTTTCAGTCTTCAGAAATTCTCCCATGGGAAGGCAATACTTCATTTCCTCTTTAAAGCAGTGATTCGTCTCAGGATCTTCCACAGCTGCACAAAAAGGGGGAGACTAGACACCAGGACTTGTGCAAAATGAGATGGAGCAGGAATAAGCAAATTGAACTCCTTTCGTGTGAAGGTCCCTCCTACCATTGTAAGATGGATCCACATCAGAGTGCTGAATGAGACTCCTCTGTAATACCAGGGAAATTCAAATCCACGTCCAACTTAGAAACCTAGGAATGAGAGGTGAGGTAATATGACACTTCCCTTGGGATGGCTGTTCGAAAGAATGTAGGAAGAAGGAGAAATTAACCCTCTCTGCGTGCAAAGTGAGCCACATCCCTCCCTCACTCAAATGCTGGTGGAAGGGGTCCCTTTGCACGTTCAATATATGAACCAGGCAAGAAAGGGCACAATACGGTCCTAATGACTGGTATCTAGGGGAATGTGGAGTTCATTATGAATATCTCAGACTTTGCAATACTGATTGTGCTGGTGTGGAGGAGGCATAAAATAATAGACATTTTAGGAATATCTGCTTTCATTTGATGCAAGAAAGTTAATTAGCAATAAGTTGCACTTTATTACTTTTTTACAGGCGAGCCTTTCCTACACTGGAATATTCGATCAGTTGTGTAGCACTGGATTCAAAATGCATGTTGTGGTATTGTTTGCAATGAATAAAGATGATCCTAGAGCTCAGTACCACTAACACTTGCTTTACTGTCCCTTTTCTCATGATTTCATGGCACTTAAACTACCATACAGAAATGAGAAAGTGGTTTTAGAGGCAAATACAGCAGCTATAACACTCTCACTCAAAGTTTCCATTAAAACCATTTTTGGAGAGGGAAGAAATGAAATCTGAAAGAAATGAAGTTTGAAGAAAGAGCCCAGGGCAGTGGCTGATTTGCTCTTCAGCAGACATTAGAGATGGGCAAGGGAATCTCTGCTATGGTCCCATTTGAAGGCTGATGCATTTAGTTCAGTAGCACCTAAATGCCACCCACCATCAGCCAAAGTTTTGTTCACTATTTATACAGAGCCAGCACTTGTGATGTTCTGGTCGGGAGGCTACAGGAGTGCCAGCTAATGCAAAAAGGTAGGACCTTCTAATGCAAACAAATTCACTACAGATACACAAACCCCTTCGCTTGCCAGCGTCGTGTTTGCTGATAAAAGACAGATAATTAGTCCTGACTGGCAGAGATACTTAGTCAGTGCTGAAGCAGTTGAAAGCTCAGGTGGGAAGTACTTCTGACATTAAAAATGGGACTTGCGTACTGCATGAAACATTCCAGTATGGAAGGTTTAAAACATACGGTGACTTTACTTACTCCTACCTTTTGGATCAGTGACTTGCAGTTAACTGGAAAGAACCCAAGGTAAAACACAGCCAAAACTGTGGAGCTGCATATGGTTTTGACTCAAAACTGTGCAAAAATGCAGCCTTTCAGTGGTTTTGGGAGTTGAAACCATAGTTCCCTCCTCCCATGATCTGCTTCATAATTCCCATGGGGAAAGATACCCATCAGGAAAATTGGTCCTGCTGCCCCGCTGGAGCGGCCTTGGTTTGCTGAGAAGGGCTGTGAAGCAGTCAGGAAAGCTCAGCTGAGACTTTGTACTGGAACAGTCAGCCCCACAGCTGAACTCTTGAGAGGTCTCGGGTGGTTGTATTTAGAAGCTACAGTTTCTATCAAATTAGTTATAGCCTCCTGTGGGCTTAGATCTAGGCCAGTTTTAAAATGATCACAGAGCCTATTATATTTAAATACGTACTCCACTCATAGCTTGAGTAATAGCGGTGCAACTTCTAAACCAGGTCGATGACTAATCAAGGGCAGTTTGAACTAAAAAGAAATAAATAATAAAAATTGTGGCAGATGCATGACTTCTAGATGAGGCCCAGTGTCACACGCTCTGCCAACGTGGGGCTCAGCAGCTCTGGGGTCAGTCTTGTCCCAAACTAGTTCTGGGCATGATCCTGTTGACTATTTAAGGTCGCTTTGGTATTTTTCCCAGTTTTAAGTACTAAAAGGCTGTATGGTGCTATAGCTAGCTGCCTGTAGGATTAAGGCCACTGTTTATATGATTTTGAGGATGGTACTTTCTCATGCACATTGGTATAACGTTACACGTGCCAAGTGTCTCCACATGTAATTGTCTCCAAATACAAGAGCTATGTGTCAAGTCCTTGTGGGAAATTGCCCTGGTTTCTAAAGTTGTGATGGGGTTGATATCACCTGACTTCAGTGCTTTCCATGTCTGTTGTCTCAGGCGACTGGGCTCCCTTTGTAGTCAGAGTAAAACAGGCACTTAAAAGGTGTTTTACTTGATCTCCTTGATATGTTTGCATGAGGACGAGAGGAATTGGCTTCTGGATGTGCTGGTTTTTCTCCACTGAATATCAGAAGAGTCCAGAGTTTTGCTTTGGAGCTGCTGTTCCAGCACTCCAGCCTCCTGCTCCCTGTGTCACTCGTGTCTCTGTGCATTGCTGACTGATCATTGCTTCCATAGGAAGCACAATGTGGGCAGAAAACAGTCCACCCCGTAGTGTAATCCAGGCTGATACACAGAGTGCTGCAACCAGAGATCCCATCTGAAGGTAGGGTTAAGCTGCAAGGTATATCTGTGGGAAAGGAAAAGGCTGAGGCATTTGTCATGGACAGCCAAGAGATCAGAAACTAAAACATCCAAAATGTTCTTCATAAACTCGTCACAGGAACCACCCAGTGCACTAGTATGCTTTGCTATGATTTCTCCCTATTTTTACAGACTCTTATTTTTCTTGTCTTAACTGTTCAGTGAGTAAGACTTCTCTTTCCTCGTTCTCTTCAGGCCTTTCAGTCCCCGCATCTCATCCATCCCAAGCCGCCACTTTTCAAGGTCCGCCCCATACCCTTAGCCCTGTTAGGGTGGCAGCCTGCGGAGCCATTTACAGCTGAGGCCAAGCCCACCCCATACTTCATTGACCCTGCCTGGCCATACCAGCCTTTTGCTGGAAGATGACCGGGGCTGCCTCAGCTCCAAGCTGCAGGGAAAGCCAGGGCACGAGGGAAGCTGGCCAGGAACCCAAACCTACCCTGGGACTGTGTACAAACAGATCTGGCAACGAGCCTGGCCTCCCAGGAGCTCGCAGGGAGAAATACCACGATGAGCAAATGTAAAATGCGAAGAGAGGAGGATGAAGGAAACAGCTGAGCTTTTCAGATGATCTGAAGCAAAATCAGTGGGTGTTTCACTCCTTTCAGTTCCCTCTGAAAACCCTGGCTCGAAGTGATAAGATCACATGGGTGCACAAGCCAGTTATTGCACAGTTTTGTTCCAGATGGTTTAAGAGGCTGTGCGGTTGTTTTTTAATATACACTGCCCCCTCTGGCTTTCCTCTCTGCTGCTGCCTCCCTGCCAGGTGCCAATCTCCTCCAGGAACGGGGAATGCAAACAGGAGAGAAGCAGGGCTGCAGAGAATGGGAGTGGTGTCGTTTTATGGATCGTGGCAGCTAGAACATGCCATGTGTCCTCAGGCAACATGGGAGAAAGTCGGAAGATGCTGGTTGGAGAAGCTGGCCAGCAAGGGGTGTCATTTCTGGAGCACAGGAGATGGAAGAATAAGTTTCTACATCAAAGTGCAGCTACATTCCTGTAGCTGGCACTGCATGATGACAGGGTCCGAATTATTTGACTTCCATTTATTTTTCTTTCGTTCACGGTTTTGCTTGGCGATGTTAGCACTTATATAATCTCTAGCAGGCTCTGATATTAACACCTCCTTAAAATGAGTAAAATGAGCAGGGAACAGGATTCACACTGCTATGGCTGCTATGTTTGCTTAGAGACAGGTGTTCTCTGAGATGGCTGAAAGTAGATTTTTGTGGGGAAAACTATCTTTATAACAGATAAGGCTAAGAATAGACAAACTCCTTAGCTTGCACCCATCTTTCAAAGAGACATCCAGATGGGAATCCTGAGTCCAGTGACTCAGACCGTCTGTGTAAGATGAGGGGGCAGAGGGCTCCTTCTTTGCAAATCTTCTCGCTTGATAAGCAGAATTTAGAGAGCATTTTCACTCCATGCAAGCTCCCCGTGATGCTGCAGGGTGCTGGGGGGCACCTGTGCAGGAGGTTATGGCTGTGGGCCAGACTGCAGCATGTCACTCCCCAAACCGTCCAGCCATCAGCACATCCCTCACCAGAGGCTGCATGTTGGGACGGCCTTTGCACGCTGGGAAAACTCCAAGAAAGGAAACGTGATGGCACTGTTCCAGAAGAGGAAATGACATGAAGAGATGTGCTCAAACATCTGAGGAAAAGGGCCTGTCCCTCCAATGGGTTCAGAGAAGGTTTTGCTCAAAGGACAGAAAGAAGAAGGTGGCCCAACCAGGCTGAATTTGCCCATTTTGCGAGATGTCTGGTCGCTTCCCCTTGCAGGCAAGTTGGAAGGGCAGGCAAAGACCAATATTTCTAAAGCAAAAAAAAATGGGTGAAGAACAAGGTGGTAGGATGTCTCTTTGCAGCTGCCTATTTTTCCCACATGAGAAGCACTAACCCTTACTTGATTAGATATGCCAAAAATGAACTTTCTTTTGAGAGTATGGTATTTATGAGCCAGCACAGAAGAGTTGGCTAGATAAACACAACACTTTGTATTCTTTTTTTTTTTTAAAGTGTTTTTAGAGAAGTAAGGATCACTGCCTTTGGTTTTAGGAATCATCCCTCAGGAGGGAACTAGGTCATTCAGAAATGCCAGCTGACCACTGCCAGAAACAATTTCTTTTAAAAGCAGTACTTCTATGAGTGAAGTGAGAATATAGGAATCCTCAGTCTTACACCTCCACATTGACAGGTAAGTGAGATATCTGTTGAAGTTCCATCACTGCAATAAAATGCACTCCCTGGGGTACCATCAGCAAACTGGATATTCATTAACCCCTCTATATAACTGCATTTGCGCGAATACCAAACAGGATAAAAGACCTACACTGCTGAAGAAAAACACACCCACGCTGCAGATATTTTCTATAAAGCTGTAAAAATAAAAATATATATTTTATATGGATTCACTGACTCTTAAAATCAAAGCCTAAAGGAGTGTCTTTGGTGTTCAACAAAATGGCATAATATGTATCTTCCCCTCACTGCAGGATGGTAGGTTTCAGTATTGTGAACACTTCTAGTGCTCAAAGCTAAATAAAAGGTATTGCAGATCTCTTTGTGTGTGGGATTCATTCTTGATTCACATGGCAACTTAATTTATACCGTCTTTGTTATGTGAAACAAATCAGACCAGCTGTTCAGCATCAGTAACTAGAAAATGCAGCTTCTGAGATTATGGAAACCAGTATTGGTGCTGTAGCATGTCATTATTGGACCTGTGGGAAGATCTTTTCTATGGTAAGGAAGAATGGTACCTATGTGCATCATTTATTTTTAATTTTACAAGGAATCCTTTAAAAGAGAGGTCCATGATGCAAAGCAGTAATGGAAAGTTGTCCTTGTTTCTTCCTTATTATGATATTCACTAAGGAGGAGAGCAACAGTGGTCCTTCGTCCATTCTTCTGAGGTGATAGTGTACTTGGCATACCATGCGTCACTGAAGGATCACTTCTAGTTGTAAAGTGTTTTGAGATGTTCTCAGAGAAATGAGATATTATAGGATGAACTGTTAATTCTATCTGATCTTGCTGTTATCCCTATAAATCCCAGAGGCAAATAACACAGAACATAGCAAATCAGTCCTACCTATTAAGGATAGCATTTCAGACTTTGGTAGAGCAGTGAATTAATACTGCATTCTGGATGACTGATTGAAGAGGTCTTATCATCTCTTTAGTTTCTCTGCTCATGGATTTAGATTTTTCAGTATTCAAGGATGCTGACAAACATTGTTTCTTCCAAAGCTACTCCTCTGTAATGCTGTCTGTATAACTCAGTGCAGTATTATTAACAAATCTACCTCTTTTGCATTCATAACATGACTTTTTCTTTTGCTAACATTCTATGTTCAGTACGACTAAGGTCCTGATCTATAATACAGTCTGGTATCTGTAGAAATTAATGGAAGTGAGGCATCTGTTTGCTTTGTGGCTCTCAATCTGGTTCCTTAATTTTCTGGTTAGGCTCACGTAGGTCAGCTGCTTGTACGGGAGGGAATGACTGTGTGTCTGTCAGGAGCAGTGATACAGGGGAGAGAATTTGTATAGTTATGTAAGAGGGCAGAGTGAATCTTCTGACAGGTTTCAGTTTCACAGGAGAAGTAAAAAAGAGAAATGTCTAAGCATCCAGTGAAACCAGATACAGATGCTCCCTTTTTCAGATTTTCCTCTAACCTTTATAGCTCACTTGTAACACGTCAAAGACAAGCTCTTAGACATGAGCACAGACTTGGACCTCATCAAATGCCACTTAAAACCACTGTGCATGCAGGGGCCAGCAGATGGAACATGTTGTTCAGATGTTTCCAGACGCTCTCACAGAAGCCTCCCTTGGGCAGAGCTAGCCAGATGTTTTCATCAGCTGAGGATGTATCTGACGGAATCCTGTCTAGGTGCCAGGAAGTGCTGGCATTTACTGGGTGGCAGATCAGTCAAACAAATATTTCTCCCTTCCCTGCCGTACCGAGTCACAGAACAGCTCTGCCTGTAGAAATGGTTCAGGAACATCTCTGTGAGACTGAAGCTGGTGAATCTCAAACCCAAAGTTCACCTGGCTGCCCTGGCCTCGTCAATCTTCCTCCAGTGCTGTCAGTGGCAGATGAATGAACGTCCCTCCATTTCCTGCTGGAAGCTTATGGTGAACATTTCATTGAGCTGGTTTATACTCTTGCTTCTGATCAGTACTGATACAGAAATCAAGCCCTTAGCACATGGGGCCAGCAGAGCTAAACTCAGAAACAACCTTCCAGCCCTGCTTTTGGTGGTCAATGCCCCCTGACCTCCTGTCTGGGTGCAGGGGAAGCAGTACCCTTTGATGGATGGACTTGGTCTGGGTGTATCTCCTCTTTCTCAAAGCACAGCTCCTTCCTTCAGTTATGTTTTGGAGCAAAGTCATCACCTCTCTTCCTGAGGTCATGTGTATGCTCCAGACTCTCCATCAGATCCCCCTCACCTGTATTTAGATACATGCATACTGATACTCTGCAATCGAGACTAACACTGTAGTTACCAGAAGAGGACATCTTACCTACAAAGAAGTAGAACCAATGCAGCATGTAAGAGTGGGGGAGAGTTTTGATTTCCCTACGTAGGCAAGATAGTATTAAAGGAGTAAGCACTTTCCTGCATAGAAAACACAATATTAATTGTTAGTGATTTTTTTAGATCAGTCATATAATTCTCCTAATTCTGTGTATAAGAAATGTGGCCATAATTGCAAGTACTCTAAGCTTTTAAAGCCCTGCCTACTCTGGGCTGACACTTCTGTTTAGATTACACAGTGAATTATCCTTGGACAAAAACCATGTTAAAAAGCTAAGTAGAACTTGACAAACCGTCAAGATATGTTTTATGGGAAGAAAACGTATAAAATGAGTAATATTTATGCATAGTTAAAACATATTTGCCAAATGCTGAGGAAATGGGAAATATTAATTAGCAGCACTTTTAAACAGCAGAAAATGAATTGAAATTATTCAGAGTCCAATTCTGCTCTCCTTGTGCTGTGACTAATCTAATTGAGATGAATAGGCTACTCGTGGAATAAGAAACTACTCAGCATGACTAACTTTGGTAGAATCAAGCCCTCCATGAATATCATTAACCAGTTTTGAGATATGTTGTCCGTTTTGAGCTCTTCAACTGAAAGACAGCCGATTTTATCCACTCCTTTGTATTTCCAAGATGCCCAGAAAAGTGTAATTTCGAATTGTGCTAAGCAGCTTGTCATAAGAGGTGCAAAAGGTGTTCTTATAGGTGTAAAACAGCTGCTCTATGTATAAGAAGTGAAATCACCATTCCAGACTTTGCATCTCAAGAAGGCAGGACCTCTACTAGGGTGTTATGCTGGTGGAGGCTTAGCACCCTCTATGCCAAAGTGATGTACTGGGTTTTCCAGTGTCAGCTGAAGGCAGATAACATAGAAGTGCAGCTCAGCACAGTCCCCTGGATTTCTCAGGGCACTCATGTTCTGCAGCCATCTGCTGTGCAGAGCTCTCAGTGGTGTTTGTTATGAGACACGGTTTTAAAGCATTTAACATAACCACAGTCTGACAGACAGGAAGATGTTTATCCCCTTAGGGAAGATATCAACAAAAAGCACATCTGGATGCAAAGTAAAGCTTTTGGATCCTGTCCTTGTGGCCTGGAAATGATGAAGTCAAACTTTTTTGTGCTTTTAGGAGGACTTTACACTTTTGATGCAGAGCTGGGTTAGCAAGAATCAGAGAGTAGAGGTGGCATCCCAGATGGCCCGCTGGCAGATCTCTGGATTTCCCTGAGAGGAAATCCTAATACTGTTTCTGAGTCCTGTTTTTTGTTTTCTGGGTCCTGTGCAGGCAGTTCAGTCGGTCTCCAAACAGAGAGGAGGCATCTGCCTGACAAGCTCCCAGGCCTGCTGAGGAGTCGGTACAGGTTCCAGATGATTACAAGTTTTCTCTCTGCATCTGACCTAAGGTAAGAACTTTTTTTCTTGCCCCTAATATTACAAAAAAAAAACCCCACCCCAAACAACCAAATCCTTACACTATGGCTACTTATTATGATATTCTGATTTATTCAGTTTTGATCTTTACATAATGAGCTCTTCTGACAATCCACTGCTCAGCACGTCTGCTAATGATGCTGTGGAGTCATGGGAAGATGGCAGATGCAGAAGAGGATGTCAAAATGTTCTGTGTTTAATGTCCCATATGTTTTACCACCTTAGTGATAAAATGTTCTGCATTGCTGGTCAGAACATGACAGCCAGTGTAGCTGACCAGCCTACACGGGTCACCTGCCAGAATCTGGACCTTACTCTCACACTGGCCTTTATGCTGCCACCACCACCACCAAAGAGAAAGGGCCCGAGATGTAATATAAGTGAAGCACAAATTGTCTAAAGCTGTGAAATCCATTTTATCATGTTAATCTCTTGCACATATAAGGCTTTAATTAAATGCATCAGGTCCCAGACAAGGTTTTGCATTCCTCCAAAAGTCCTAGGTCATAAGTACATGCAAAAAAAGTGGAGAAAATAATGTCTTGTCATGCAAGACAGGAATTCATTTTGCCTCCCATCTGAAAGGCAGGCATATAATTTGTGCTATGATCTAGGATCCTGTGAATATCCATGGAGAGGACCACCCCAAGGCTGAGTCATCCCACCTACTCTAGACACCTCACTTAGGAGGTGGTGAATCATGCACGACAGTGCCTATCTCTCCCCATTGATTGCAGGGGAGACGGAGACAGCCGACACACAGCAGCTGCCCAGCATCTCCAGTTCTTCTAACTGGTGTTCAGTGAATTCTGCCTCAGCTGATGGGTATTTGACTCCACCTTGTCTGTGGTGGTGGCAAGGGAGGAAGAACATCTCTTGCTTTTCCCTGTTGAGTATGTGGGGCGATAACGGTAGCACTGGTTACTGGAATGAGGTCCAGAACCACCTTAACTTGGGTAAATTTTGTACTTCTCGGGCCTTCCTGTCTTTCCTTTGCAGAGAGGGCATGACACCTGCAGTCCCTCAGTTACTACCCCCATCAGAAATGGGTCATTCTGCCTTTAAACCTGGATGGTTGGCATAGTGATTAATGAGATTTGAATTTAATGATAATACTAAGGCTGAAATAGTTCCTCGGGGAACCTCTTTTTTCATTTGACTTCTCTTCACAGTTTATATACAAATTTGAATCCCTTCACTTCCCTAAGCCTGTGCTGTTCATCTTTGAGGGCTGCATGTGGAAGCGTTTGTCAAAATGAAAGCACTTGTAGGAGAGACCTGCTCTTTACTGGGGCCTCATAAGTCCTTTTTAAACTGCTGATGCTTACTAAGTAAAGGGAGGGTGACCTTGGTGCTGGGCCCATGGTTCTTTCTTCATCTTGGGACTGGCAGGGGAGATGTGACATGTGAACTATGTTCTATTTGTATTTCATTTATGTACTGTTTACACGGTTCCTGCCTAAAGCTAGCATGCCCACATGTCTTCACAAAGTCAATGGGTTCATTTCTGACTCTCCAATGTGTAGCAGGCACTGGGTTTTTTTTGGGGGGGTGTTGTTTGTTTGGTTTTTTAGCAGGTACATTATTGCATTTCTCTGCATTGCATTTTCTGTGCCTTGTGTTGCCCTTCAGCTAGATTGTTTCAGGTTCTTCAAAGCTCTTCACTGCTATTGTCACAAATGTACTTATTTGAATACATTTTTGATACCTGTGGGTATTCTTACCTGACCTTCATCTCTCATAAACCACCAGAAGTCATAAGGTCTGAGTTCCAGGAAACTTGGTTGCAGAGACAATAGGAAGAATGCTTCTTGTTCTGTGTGGATAATATGGATCTTGCCTTTCAACTATGGTAATAGTCCTCTTATTCTGATCCCCTAATTCAGGCCAACTCCATTGCTACCACATAGGTTATAAGGGCCTGCACACAACATTATAGCTTCTGGACCAACTGATACCAACTAGAGGTTCGCATCACTTTGTGCCGATACCATAGTCCAAAGCCTCTTAATGAGGCCTATTTTCATTTTAAGAAGCTTTATGGAAAAGGGGACTGAAATTAACATCTTCCTTTAGCATCCACCTCTCAACACACTCATATGTCATCTTGAAAGTCATGTTTCACCTTCAAAATACCCTTTCCATAATTCTGACAGGTTAGAACATGAGGTCTGGAGCCAGGCAGCAAAGGACACTCCGGAGGAATACCCTATCATCTTTAAAATATACCCTGCTGAATTTCTTGGCTCCTCTTGTGGCTCAAGAGTGCTACCAAAGCCACATACCCCATACTGCAGTTTCTCTTCAGAGCAAATTATAATCCTTTTAGCTAAACATTAATATTTTAAGCATAGTTTTTACTCAGGAATATATATTTTTAAAAGCAGTTAAAATTCTGAGCTGCTTGTACTCTTATAGGTAAGTAGCTTTTTTTTGTTGATGGGTAGCATATCTTTGTTTGTTAGACGGGTAATTTGCACTGAGCTGTAATCCAGGAATCAGCTGGTTAATTGGACCTTGCTGTGTACCTGTTAGGCAGAAGTTCCTGAGAAAAAGATGCTTCTGTATGGTTCTTGTTTGAGCTTGAAACTATGTTGAATTCATCAGAGTGCAAAGAGAGTGGTGTGGAGAATATGTTAAGAGGGAGAGAAGATTATCAGCCTCTGGGCTGCTGGGTTGATGTTTTGATACTTAAAGATATTTCTATTTTTTTCTTCTCTGTGTTTAAATATGAGTGAAACATCTGTGAAATATTTTCTCTGATGTGAGAGGAGTTTTTAGGCAAGTCTTTCACATATCAAGCCTTACCATGTCCTATCCATTATTTCCTGTAAACCTTTCCTTGTACATCCCAGCAACTGAATCATAGAATCATAGAATCATCACAGAATCAT
>NW_009732010.1:28657-32432 GCF_000703405.1 Apaloderma vittatum | reverse complement strand
TCTCTGAGGTCCCTTCCAGCCTCAGCCATTCCAGGATTCTATGAAATCAATAATCTCACAGTTCCCGTTTAAAAGAAAACACCCTTAGGGTGGAGGGAGTACGTAAGAAAAATCAAAAACTCCCTGTGCTGGCTGCTCTTAGAGACAGCAGGAGGGGAAGGGTGTGTGGTTGAGGGCACATGTAGGAGATCAGAGAGTCACACACCATCTTGGGCCACCAGCACCTCTCTGCAGCTCTCACAGAGCTCAGTCCAAGAGCCCGTGGGTGTCTCTGCAGTGGCCAAGCAGGTGACCTGCCTGCGCGGGGCTGAGCTCTGCAGCTGCGCGGAAGCAGAGGTAGCTGGACAGACCAGCTCACCTCCTGTCCATTGAACGTGATGCCTCCAAGTTTGTGCTGGCATTAAATGAGCATATCGCTTGCTCCAGCTCTCTGCTCAGAGAGGCTATGGCTTACAGACCTTCACAAAAGCCACCTGAAGGAGCAGGGTGACATGTGTTGCCTGATCTAGTCGAGAGGTGGCATCCCTGGCGGCAGGGAGGCTGGATTAAAATGATCTCTAAGGTCCCTTCCAGCTCAGGCCATTCTATGATTCTGTGTCTGGCCCTTGGGAGGACCTTGTCCACCCTGTAACGATTGTTTTCCTCCCTGGCTCCCTGCAGGACTTTATCCCTGTCCCCCCCCCTAAAAGCCATAACACAGCCCTACTTCAAAGCTGCATCAGAACAACACTGTTCAACCCATTCTGCTTTAAAAGTCAGATACAGGCAACATCACCAAGGAAAAGAGCTTTAGAGTTCCCAGGGAAGAGAGAAGTTGTCTTCAACTCATTATACCCCGTGGTTTTGATCAGTACCTCCCCCTTCCTCTCTTCTCCCGAATTTTCTCCCCCAAACGCCACAGACCTCCTGACGAGAAGGCAGCAGAACGAACAGCCGGATGCAAAGTCTCATGCAGTTAAGGCCTTGTCTAGATCCCCAGGAACATCTTTGGGTTTTACGTGTGATCGTCAAGCAAGACAGCAAAGAAACTTGTCACCATCCATCATCAGCTTCATTGTTTAGTAATAAGATGTATTGCCCCCTGGCAGCAAAATAACGCTCCAGCCAGAGCTCCCATTTGTTATGATGCGGCTGGCTGGGACAGCTGCTCGTGTCAATGCTGCAAACACTCCGTTTGGAGCAGAGACAGCAAGTTTTAAGCGTTAATAAATGGGATTGCAGGCTGCTGAGTTCATATGATGATCGTGGCTGGTCACCATCATCCCTCCCCAGCCAGGTTCCTTGAGCATCCCCCTTCCGGTGCTGACAACTGCTGACCCCTTCCAACACAGCCCAGGCACCACGGCACTGCCTGCTGAGCTGTCCCAGCTCGTGTCACCCCCATCCCGGCACCCCCTTAACCCTGCTGGGAGCTGCCACAGCACAGGCACCAGGAACAGAGTGCCCACAAATCCAGCTGCTAGGTGGGCAGGGAGGGTTTGTTATCAGAAGCCGTGGGGTAAAGCAGCTTTATTGGCTTGGCAGGAACAGGGTCAGAGCAGCAGCACTGAAGGAAAGAAAACTGACTTGTCTCCATGCATCAGGAAAGCTGAACCTCCTTTCCCTTCTCTATTAGGAATAGAACCTCCTTTTCTTTCTCCATCAGACAGCAGAGAGAAGGCTTTCTAGAGAGCACTGGTGGACTTCTCTGGTAGCACACAACGACAAAACGTGGAGGACAGAGTTAGTGTCTAGTTGGGTGTCTCTGACCTGGTGCCCTCTGTGCTTTCCAGGGCTGGAGGAACACTCTTATCTCAGATTTATTACCAGCTCACAGACTGCTCATCCCTAAAGTACCAAAGCAGCAAAAAAAGCTCTGGCAGCAGCTAGAAGATGACAACTGCATACTGGGAGATCAGAGAGGATTTATCACCACACCAGATGCCCAAACACACTCGGGGGCAGTTCAGAGCATCCTCTCTCCCTGCATAAGCTCTGCTGTGGCTGGTGTAAGCCAGATCCCAAAGGAACAGCAGCCTTCCTGCACCCCAAGGAAGCAGCAGCCCTCCTGTGCTCCTGGCTGGTGGCAAGAGCCCGGGGACACGGCACAGGTGCCCACACAACGGCTGGCTCAGCGACAGCAGAGCCTCTGCAGAGCAGCCCTAGGTGATGGATGGGGGCATTCTGGCAGCATCCATCAGTGGATTTCACTGAGGTCACAGCCTCACATATCAGACACAGATGTCACTTCCATTTTCACATCAGGAAAAATAAAGCTTAAAGAGATATGGACAAAGCACTGGCAAGATGTAATGATTTATCGTCACTGGTGTTCCAGGCATCCACAGCAGCCTGGGTTTACCCTTTAGCTCTGTTACAGCAGCTCCTCTGAGAGATACATGAACACCGGGGGCAGAGGACAGATTTGCTGCTCATTCACACCTATGTTTCTGACAAATTAGAACCCTCAGGAAGACTGCAAAGGTTTAAAAAAACCAAACAAACAAACAAAAAAACCCCAAACAAAACCCAAACAATTAAAAATCAGCCTACCACCGTCTGCAGCCACTCTGAGAAGTTGTCATCATGAGTTTACCTCCAATGAGCATGCAGCGGGAGCACTGTGCACCATTCAGAGCTAGGTCAGCAGCACTTGCAGGAAAAACAAAAAGCTGGTCTAGTTTTCACAGAATTCAGTCAGATACCCAAACTGTTTCAGCTGTCTGCAGGCAGCGCTGTGTCGCCACACCTGAGGGCACAGACCGAGCCTAAAGACAGAAAGGGTAAAGGCAGCCAACATGCCCAAAGCAGCACCTCACCACTCCCTTCGCTTTGAGCAGCCTTACAGATCAAGAAGGGGTTTCTCTTGTCAGAAACTTCCCCCCTCCAAATGAAAAGCTGGAAAGAAAATCCCACGGGGAGCAGATCCTTCAGCACTGCTGAGCTGCATCTCATGATGGGAGTGCTTGCAAGTGCAGTCAACACTCGAGGAAGATGAACAGCCACTGCTCACCCTCTAGTAAAAAAATTATATTGCCCAGCCACAAACTCCCTGAAGCAAAGCAGAGCAGCTCTGGCAGGCAGCAGAGAACTCATCACGCTCCTGAATGCCCCAGCTGGTGGCTGTCATCACTCCCCACAGCGTGGGGCTGTTCTGACAGGCGGCACTCGATACCGAGACAACAAACCTGGCTCTACACTCGGACAAGCATCTGTGGGCAATTAGCTTATGCACTGACTGCTTGATCAACTCACCTCCTTGTTTTCCCAACAAGTCTGTACAAAGCTCAGGGGAAGCCCAGGCCTTTACAGAATCACACAGAACGAATCATAGGATGTTGGGGCTGGAAGGGACCTCTAGAGATCCCCAAGTGCCCCCCCCTGCCAGAGCAGACTCACCCAGGGCAGCCCCACAGGAACGCGTCCAGGCGGGTTGGAAAGTCTCCAGAGCAGGAGACTCCACACCCTCTCTGGGCAGCCTGGGCCAGGGCTCCGGCACCCGCACAGCCAACAAGTTTCTCCTCGTGTTTAGATGGAACCTCCTATGTTCAAGTTTGTGCCCGTTACCTCTTGTCCTGTCACTGGGCACCACTGGAAAGAGGCTGGCCCCGTCCTCCTGACATCCACCCTTTGAGTATCTACAAGCACTGATAAGATCCCCCCTCAGTCTTCTCCAGACTAAAAAGCCCCAAGTTCCTCAGCTTTTCCTCATAAGAGAGATGTTCTAGTCCCCCAATCACCTTCAGCTGGGGGCTGAGCTGTGGAAAAAGACCCGGGAGTCCTGGTGACCATGGAT
>NW_009732010.1:20186-28644 GCF_000703405.1 Apaloderma vittatum | reverse complement strand
AAGTCTTGCCGGTAGCACTAGGCCTGGAGCCAGGCATCGATCTGATGGCTCTTCCTGTTCACCCCTCATCATTCCCCACAGATGGGGGGATAGAGGAGAACGCGACTTGTGCTCCTGATCCCTTGACCAGACCTCCCAAGGCCCTGAAATATTTCTTCATTGCCCTTGGACTTCTTTCCACTATTTCATCACTGCCTACCTGAAAGGTCAGAAGGGGATAGTTGTCCAAGGGCCATACAAGGGAGGGAAGCTTCTTTACATCCTTAACCTGGGCCCCAGGGAGGCAGCAGACTTTCCTGTGCAGCAGGTCTGGTCTGCACATGATGCCTTCTGCTCGCTCCAGAAGCGAGCCGCCTGTGACAATCACCCATTTTGATTCTTTACTGAGGTGGTCTTGATGCAGGGGATGGTCTGACTAGACCTCCAGGCTGGAAGAACCATCACCCTTCTTGTTGTCCAGTTGCCCTTGCAGAGCATTTTACGTGTGACGCAACAGCAGCCGGGAAGGAGGGGCAGTTGCTGGGCAGGAGCGCCTGTTGCACCAGGCAGGAGCTTCTTGCCATTGCCCCCTGTCCTCCCCGTCACCACCTTCAGTTGGGCAGTGAGAGGACAGGGAGTTCTCTGCAGCAGGAGCTCTGTTTGCCTGCTGGGTTTCTACCAAGGGAAGCATCTCTCACATTCCCTGCTGGCCCTCAACCTGCTCACCTGAGCTCCATCACCAAGGGGAGGAGTTCCTCTACCTGGGCACAGCTCCCATCTGACAGTGGTGTGAGAGCAGGGCACACCCTGCAGCCCCGTGCCTGGGCGGCAGCATGTTCCCATGAGAGCTCCAGATAGATGCTATTGCTTCCTGGCCAAGTTGGCAGGCTTTTGGCACCCTCCCATGCCTTTCCCAGCTTCAAAAAGAGACCCTTGCCAGCCCATTTTGCCACAATTCCCTTCCCCAGTGTGGACTTACCTGCACTGGAGCTGGTCTCCTCAGCGGCAAAGGCTCCCAGGAGCCCGCACAAGCCAACCGAAGGGTTTGGGAATGGGTTCAAGAGAGAATGCTCAAGTCGCTCTTGGTTCTCCACCTGTCAGATGCAACACAGCCCCAGGAAGCTCAGCAGGAGAGAGGCCACCAGCTAGAAAGGATGAGAAGTCCTAGTGCAGGCATAAAACCTTGCCTTGCACTTCTCACTCAGTACAATGAGAATCAATCGAAAAAGCCATTACAGCTTAAGAAAAAAAAAAGAAAAGCACCTCCATCAGTTGTTTTGAAAGCTCACTCTGAGTTTGCCCTGTCCCAGGATGTGAGAGATCCCACCCCTTCTGCATTTGTAGTCTCTGGCTTCTGTCTGGTTAGGGAAGTAATCTCAGATCACCTCATTTCACGTGGGAACTTCTTCATCACCCAGGGCTCATCACCTGCAGGGACCCAACAAGGCTGCAGAGCTCTTTGGTGATGGGCAAAGGGACCACACCTGTAGCTGAGTGTAACACAGAACACGTGCTGACAAACAGCAAAGTAAAGCAGTCACGAAGCAGCAAGAGCCACTTGCCTTCCTGCCCAAATCAGCTGAGCTGCAGTGCTCACTGCTACATTTCAGCTCATCCCTTCAGGGGCTGGATGTCCCCCTCACTCTGGGGACACTGAAACTGCCACATCTTCCACGGGAAGAGGCCATGACCCAGCCTCTCTGCCCACCTGCGGTCAGATCTGCTGCCCACAGCAGCTCCATGAGCCGTCTTCTCTCAGCCAGTCATCATCATCATCATCATCATCATCATCATCATTGAATGGCCTCCAGCCCTGCCCTCAGCCACCTCCTAGCGACTCCTGCTGTTGCCTTACAATCTCCTTTCCCACAAGCAGAACCTTTCATGGTTCGGACATTCCTACTGTCTGCTTACCTTACAACCTATTTGTAATCTAATTCAACCTCCTCCCCTTCCACTCACGAGCGGTTCTTGATGGTGCTGTTCACCCGCCGCTGCCTTTCAGCCCCGCCGCGGCTGCGCTTCACCAGCAGATTCATCGATCCCCCCAGACTGACGCATGCGCCACGGTGAAATGGCTTCTCTACTTCAAATTTGGGTTTGAAACCCAATCTTTGGCAGCCTTTCTCAGCCCAGCCTTACTTCAGGTCTCACTCCTGTCCAGGCTCCTTTTCTCCCTGCCAAAACAGCCACCAAGGTGCTACCGAATCTTCCCACTGCCTGGTGCAGGCGGCAGCCTGAAATGAGTTTTCCTGATGAGCTCTTGGGGCCATAAACTTGCTCTAACTTGAGAGGGGCAAAAAAAAGGAACCATTCTATGAATCTATGAACAAGAAATAGGCATTGCGGGCCAACGCGCAGAGAAACGTGCTCCTCAAACCTTCCAAGCTCCCACTGTTTTGGGCTCGCTTCAGCTCCTGTGCCAGCTCATTTAGGAAATCCTGGCACCCAGCCGCTCCGGCTTTTGCTCATCACAATCCCCAGGCCTTGGGGAGCACGTAATAGCTGGATAAACAGCCGCAGAGACAAAAAAAAAAGAGCATCCCAGAGGCACAGCTCCCCACAGCTCTGCCAGAGCTTTGCTCACCGCAGGAGGAGCCACTAAGAGGTCTCATCTGCAGGGTGACAAATTGCCAGGGAAGGGAAGGGAGTGAGTCATCCCCTTTGAGTGACCTTTGTGTCAATCAGCAGAGAGAGACGACTGTTTCTGACTGTTTCAGAAATTAATAATGAGCCGCGTGAGACTGCACAGACACCAGCCAAGGGCCAAGCCCCAGCCCTGATCACCACAGGACAGTGCCCCCCTAGGCACCATCTGAGGGTAGGGTGGATGGAGGGGGCAGCTGGGAAACAGCGAGCACGGTATGGAGGAGAAAAACACTAATGAGCAAAAACTGTGCTCCTTGTGGGAAAAAAAAAAAGTAAAAACCCCCAAAGACTCTTGCTTTCATCAGCATGGCTGAGTCAGTCCCTGCGTCCCTCCACTGGGAGCTGCGGCTGTTTTAGCAGCGTCCTCAAATCAAAATAACGAGCATTAATGGGCCCAGCCCCATCTAACGAGCCCAGCCCCATCTCCCCAGCTCTCCCAAAAGTCTCCTGGGGACGTGTGGGTGATGCGGGGACAGGGCCCAGTGACAGCATCCTGCCTGGGTGGAAAGGGCAGGCTCTGACATGCAGCTTTTCAGAATGAAGGCAGTTTTTCCCTTTCAAAGCCGCAGAAGTGGGGCTTGGTTCCAGGGTGGGGAGGAGCCTGTGGGAGAAGGGGCACATGGTGCACCCGCTGCAGCACCCCAGGGTGCACAGGCAGAGCCCACAAATGCTGCTGGTGGCACTGGGGAGGCAATGGAAACCTCGCTGTGCCAGTCTGACAGAACACAGGGCGGGGATTTGCTGCGTGTAATGAAGATTTCACACCAGACTCACTCAGCTGGAAGAAGAGACGAGGCTCTGCCAGATCGCAGGCAGCAGGTTTCAGAGTGTGGACCATCAGTGTTGGCACAGGAGCTGAGCCAGCAGCCGTGCACGGGCAGAGAGAAACACAATTCCTTCCTGCCTCTGCCCGCTTGAAATGAGTAGTGAGCAGCTGTCACCCCATCTAACCCATCCTGTGAGCCCTTTCCCATCCCAAACCGCTCCTCAGCCCAGAGCTATGGAAACCCTGCCCATCTCTGCAGCTGCTGTACCCCAGGGCACCCCCTTCCTGTGCCCCCATCCCCACTTTTGGCAGCTCTGGGCACTCCCCACTGCCCAGTGGTCCCACAGACCTGTGAAGGGAAACATGTGCACCCTCTGCGGTCACCTGTCCACACGCAGCTCCCGACCAGTGTGCAAAGGAGCGCCCGTTGCGCCTGCTCCTGGGGCAAGGGGCTGAATTTGTAGCCAAAACCAACCCCCTTCCAGCCTTGCTTGGCAATTTTGCAGCTGCAGCTGCAACCTTGGCCAGAAGTTTGTGCCAGGCATTGCAAGAAACTGCAACGGTGCCTCAGGAGCAGGCAGAAGTGCAATCCTCATGCACTGGATGAAGCACAGCACGGAACAGAGGAGTAAAAGGCATCCACAAAACTTGGCTAAAACGCCTGCTCAAGCCAGGCCTCTTGCAGACCTGCATGCAAAGCCTGAGCTGGCTTTTTCTAGACTCTCAGCTTTTCTGGATGTGGCAAATTTGGCTTCGAGAGGCTCCTTTCCCAGCAGAAGCAGACAATTCTGTGCACATTGGGAACTGGTGCTGCAGCCTCATCCCCGCTGCATCCCTTACACAACACATCATGTGCCAGCGCTGCTCCGGCCGGCACCCTGCTTGCATCCAACAGCGACACGGTGATGAGCGAGCGATCCAAACGTGAGAATGTCAAAATCTTTTATTTACAACAGTCTCCAGAAATCAAGGAACACTGAAAATAGTGAGGGTAGGAGACGACTTACAAAAGTAACACGCCTATGTGACATCAGGAGTTGTGCTACATCACTCGGAGAACCAACGCTCTTACGGGCTGCGGTGAACAGCAGAACCCTCTGCCCTTGGGGTGTGAACACCTCTTCCCCTCTTGGCTTTTGAACTGCCCTCCCTCCCCTTTGTTCTCCTTTACTTTTTTCTGCAAACCTTGCTGCTCACCTGCTTCTTGCTCTGCCTCCGGTCCTGGCCATCACCCCTCGCAAGCCCCCCAGCAAGTGCCTGAAGGAGCAGCAGAGGGGAGAAAGCCCAACGGCCAAACATCCCCAGGATGGAGAGAAGCCTTCGCAGACTTTCAGCTCCAGGACCTGGGTACCAAGCCTGGGCAGAGCAGTTAGCAGAGGCCTTCGAAAAACCTGTTAACTACGGCTTCTGTGCTCCCTGGGGTGAGGAGTGATTTTGGAAGTAACAAAGAGACGGTGAATTTGTCCCGCCTGGCTTCAAACCCATTAGCAAGGCTTCCTTGGTGGACAGTGTGGAGGGATTTATACTTGTCACAGCATTAAATAAAAAAGCTTTTATAACCTTCCAGGAAAACAGGCTGCTCTGGTAGGAAAATTCAGTGCAGGACAAGCTAAAAGAATTAGGAGACTGTGACATAAAGCATTATCCCAGTTTACTCCGGTGGAGATGGAGCCAGGGGCCTCCAGAGATTTTTGCATCTGGACCACGGTATCAGCGGTCCCAGTAACTGTGCAAGCATGCCACAGGTCCTCCTTGGGGATATTTCCCAGGCTGCCTTTGCTCTGGCATAGTTTCAGATCCAGCAGGGATGGAGAAACACAGCCCAGCTCAGCCAGCGATCCCCTTCCAGTACGAGCAGCCTGGGAATTGCTGAGGGCAACTGCTGAGTCCCAGTTGCCCATCCAGACCCTGCACGAACCCAGCACCTCAAGAGGCACCACGACATAACGGAGCAGAGCGAGGAGACCTGGGTCTGTCCCCTCCTGTGACACTGATCTCTACATATCACATCAGCTCTGTTCCTCCTCGCTCCAGAACCGATTTTGTCAGGGCTGCTGTGAGCAAAGACTCCCTCCTTGAGCACCCACAGCCACAGGGAGCCTTGAACTCGCTCAGGAGCTCCGCTCAAGGCAAAGAGCAGCAACACCAGCTCCGTGTGCAGAGCCCAGTGCTTCGACACCGGGCAGCGGTGCCCTTCTGTGACTGCCCTGGGCTGGCAGGGGAGAGCTCCTGGCCAGGAGTGCACCTGCTCTGTTTTGCAGGAGACTGCACAGCTTCAGAATGACTCCCGTCCTGAAGCATTAACATCATCGAATCACAGACTGGCCTGGGCTGGAAGGGACCTTAGAGATAATTTAATCCAACCTCCCTGTCATGGGCAGGGACGCCTCTCAACTAGATCAGGCAACACAAGGGGACCGAGTGGGGATCGAACCCGCGACCTTGGTGTTACCAGCACCACGCTCCAACCGACTGAGCTAACATCATTTTCTCAGAATGTAACTCTCAAAACAGGATTTACTAGAAGTAAAGCAGTGGGCATTTCACAGGAATAGCCCGTTGCAGTGTCCTGTAACTGAGAATTCGTGTGTATTTCTTTTTAATTGCAGCAACATTATTTTAAAATGGAATACTGGAGCACTCTCTTCCAAGTAAGGCTGGTCTGCTGTGCGCTACTGTTTAAAACCATCACAACTGACAGCTTCTTATGAAGCATTTTAACTCCCTAGCGTCCTCTGCTTGAGAAACTCTCCCTGAGACAATCTCCATTTTTATCTAGTCCAGAGTCTGCGAGCACGCGAGCATCTATGGAGAGAAGGCTAAACCTTGCTCAGCAAGACGACAGGGCCCAAGTGATGCTCTGGGAAACAGAGGAGTCATCAGAGGAAGAAGATACGCAAAGATGTGGGAGGAATTAATTGAGGGTGAGCATCTGCTCCTGGAACAGCGCCAGCCAGGTAGACCTTGCTTTTTATTGCTACGAGCACTTGCCTCAGAGCACGGATTCCCAGCAGGGCTGTCAGCCCCACCTTTGCATTTGCTCAGATAAACCCATCCGTGTTCTTCCCCTTACAATTTTTTGAGCATTTTCTAAGCCCAAGGAGGATGTGGATAGACACACCTGCTGCTGATTTATCATCTCCGGAGCCACTCGGGGATATCCAGGGTGTTGTAAGCATGCTGGGGAAGGCTGGACCCCACCTCTAAGCCTCTTTCTCTTCACAGCACATGGAAAAAGCACTAAGCACGCTGACCGCAGAGCTGTGCAGAGTGAAAGGGCCATGGGGCAAAAGTCTAGTTAGGTCTTAAATGTCATTACTATGTTTAAACAAGTTTCAGCTTATCAACATCCAGTGAGTCCTTGCAGTGAAAAGCAGCACCCAGGATCATCTCCAGGCTCTTCTGCCATCCTACCACAATCTGGACCAAGTTCCTCCTCCCTCCTTGCCTCAGTTTCCTTGCTGGAGGGGCATAATCTCCTCACTATGCCTTTGGGAATCACCTGCCCCAGCTCTGCACCTCTCTCAGTCCTTTCTGAGTCACTCCAGCCACTGCTCCCCTGGTACCACCTTGGCCAAACAAGGGCAAGGTGATGCTCTGCCCCTGCTGGTGCCAGCCAGCCCTTCTGTGCTGAGCGAGCCTGGGCTGGCCAGCTGGGAGGAGGAGGGAAAATGCCAGCTTGTCCTTTCCCCAGCCTGCTCCAGAAAACAGGACAGATCCTGCCAGGTGCCGAGAACTCCGTTATTTTTGACTGCAGATCAGACACGGCCAGATCAAACCCAAGAGACATAAAAGGTTTTCCACTACTTTGAAATTAATCTTTGCCTTCCAAGAGCGGCTGAATGAATGGCCCCAGCACAGTGCGTCCAGAATCGCTCTGGAGGTGGGGGGCTTATGTAGTGGACACCAGGGGCTTAAATGAGCTTTAAACTTTGCAGGATTCAAAGCACTTGTCTTTAAGACCATTCAAGGCTTCCTCATGCACACAGAAGGCAGAACTCAGCACCTTTAGTCTGGTGACC
Source organism: Apaloderma vittatum (assembly GCF_000703405.1). Lineage (NCBI taxonomy): Eukaryota > Metazoa > Chordata > Aves > Trogoniformes > Trogonidae > Apaloderma > Apaloderma vittatum. Next base: position 21,228 of record NW_009732010.1, on the reverse strand, counting down.
TGGAAATAGCCATCAGTTTGATGACCCCACAAAGCTTGAAGCATTAGCTAAATTTGGGTCAAGCCACCAGCGAGAGCATCCCTGGCAGCAGAACGTCTTGCTTTCCTTTGCAGCACCTGCACAGCACAGGGGTCTCATGGGCCTGGACGTCACCAGCACACCAGGTGCCACTTCGGAGCGCTCAGGGCACCACCAGTAATTAAATCTGGAGAACAGACATGAGGAGAAGCTTGGCTTATAGATTAATATCGGGGCTGAACTGTGCACAGCAGCCATCAAAGCCGCACAGCTTAAGGATGGTAAAAAATCCTTTCCAGAACCACTTCTTCATGGGCACAGGGTTCATTACGGAGGAACCAGTGCAGATCAGAGGTAGGTGCCAAAGAACATTTAACATTTTGCAGAAATGGGCAACTCAGCTGCACCGTGGGACGGCAAGGAAGAAAGCAGGTCTGTTCTCCCTACGCTCTCACTGCCTGCAGGGGCATCGCTCTGGATTTCCCCCGGCATACACGAGTGTTCTGTCCCGACACTCCTCTCTCCAGATGACATCTTGAGGAACCTACTTTAGGAACAAACATTCCATCTGGTTTCACGGGGAGGACACGATGTGACGGGGTAAGACTGGCAGAGCAGGGACACACTGAGCCAAGGAGGAGCAGCTGCTGGTCTGTCTGAGCAGCACAGTCCCCAGAACTTGGCTGGCAATGGGGACAGCCTTCCTGGAATTTCCATCTTAAAAAAGGAGCTCAATCCAGACAGAGATCACAAAGCCACCAGGGACAGGGTATCTGCCAACGAACGGAGTGAGGCTGCTTTCTGGCCACCCCTCTCTATTGGCATCCTTGTAAATAATGTTTAATGCATCTCCCAGGGGGCCTGACCCCTCCCCACCCGTTGAGGACCAGATGCGCTGCATCTCAATGCCCACACTTAGCTATTTCAATTTTAAAAATATGATAGAATCAGTGATGCTTAAAATGTACTTGTTAACGGCACCAGTTTGCGATTTCATTTTACTTTAATACAAACCATCTGCTCT
>NW_009732010.1:18920-20155 GCF_000703405.1 Apaloderma vittatum | reverse complement strand
AACAGGCTGCAGCTCCGCTGCCCTCACGTCTCCACGACACAGGGTGTCCCTCAGCTGCCACGGAGGAGGCACCACTCTTTGTCCACCCGTGTCACCAGGTACGGGCTCTACTTGCCCCAGGACTTGTGCGCAGCCTAAGAGCTGACGGCCATGAGCAAAAGGCTCTGCAGGGACCTCGAGGCTCTCGATTTTCTCGCTGCCGTGAAGAGCAGAGGCAGGGACTGCTGAGGTGACACACTGAGCAGGAGCTGCGACTGGGCATCCATACTGCCTCGGCCTCACTACTGACAGGAGGGAGAAAAGGGCAGGTCACTGCGACCACTCGTGATGGCTCTTCCACAGCCCAAGAGACCCCAGCAAAAGGTGCTCTGTCCCTTTTGCAAGGGGAAAGCCACGCAGCCTCGTGCCTTGCACGAACGATGAAAGGGGGACGCTGCAGGTGGTGCCACCCAACTTCCCAAGTTTGGATTCCATGATGACACCCATAAGAGCTCCCGTGCAGCGAGCTCACTGCTGGTCCAGCCAGGGCACAAGGCATGGCAAAGGGGTGCAGACAGCGGTATTTCCCAGGCCCGTCCAGCAGCTCACTGCTGGTTTCGAAGGCTCAGGTAACGAGGCACAGGCTTGGCGTTGGGGCAGAACATCACCTCGAGTCATCGGTGCAATGCTGACCCTGGCCAAGGGGACAGAAGAGACAGAGGGAAGGGTTCTGAAAGGGATCAGATGGTCTTCCCAACTTCTCGCCTTTGAGCTTTGTGGTTCCAGAAAGCTCTGCTTGTTTAAAAAGAAGAAAAAGAAGAAAAAAGAGAAAATAAAAGCAGGAAGAAAACTGAGAGGAGACCTCCTCCCCTCCTACTCGTGGGCTGAGGTATTCCCTGGGCAGACCTCACTGTCCGTCATCCATCACTACCCAAAATAAATGCAAGTTTAGATTAAAACCCATTAGAAAATAAAGTGCATCTGGTGTTGAAAAACTTCTGGAAAAAGGGATTTTTTTTTTTCCTTACAAAAAATATCCTTTAAAAAAAAAGAAAAAAAATAAAGGGAGCAAGAGGACAGAGCGTGTGGCTCTAGGGTCTACAGGGCTGTCCCGTTAGGGAGAGGGATCTGAAATCCACTCTTCAGCAGGGCGAGGCCGACGCACAGAGCCAGCAGGCCAGCGAGAAGCACCCCCAGCACAGCCTTGAGGCAGGACGTCCCGCTGCGGGTGAAGGTGCCGGGCCCACTAAGACTCA
>NW_009732010.1:17484-18903 GCF_000703405.1 Apaloderma vittatum | reverse complement strand
GCGTGTACAGGATGGAGCCTCCCGTGTTGAGGGCCACAATCTTCCCGAACTTAGCGAAAGGGGCGATGATGCAGAAGAAGAGCGGGACGGTGGCAATCATGGTGGTGACGGCGCTCGAGACGATTGCCACACCCACGTGGCGGACCGCTTCGATCGTCCTCCACTGGCGGCAGGCGGTGGGGTCCTGGCAGAAGGAACAGCAGCGTTAAGGGGGAGCAGTTTGGCCTTGGATGTTTTGGCCTTGGAGAGAGTGGCTTGGCTCATGGGGTCCTGGTGCAGGGCTGCACGAGTGCAGATGGGACGGGGCTCTGAGCCAAGAGCCGTGAGGCTAAAACCCAGCAGAGGTCAAAACCACTGGGTTTGTGCCTCCTTCCAGCCACATCAGACTGACTACCGGGCCGACAGAACATGCAGACACTACAGCTGGGATCACAGATCCCCAGACTTTTGCAGTCTCCTTCTTCCCAAAGAGGCAAAATATATCAGCAAGGCTGGAGAAGACCTGGAGCACCAGCACCACACACTGAAGCAACCTGCAGAGGTTGCCGATCAAGCGCAGGACCATTGCAGCACGAGGCTGTCCTCACTGGGGCACAAAACAGCGCTGCTTTGCACACAGCTGTGGCCACTAAAAAGGGGACAACCAGGGGGCTTGGACCCTCAGCTGGGTCTGCTGTACTCAGGTACATGAGCCCCTGTGAATTTCTGGCCAGTGAGCTGGACAAGGCCCAAGAACCTCACGCACACAGGGAAGGTCGACGCACGTCCCCGTGCCCCCTACACCTCAGGTCCCACACCCCAGCCAAGTGGCAGAGATGGCAAGAGGGGAACTGATGCAAGAAAAGAGCTCACCGGAGCCTGGTGCAGTGGCAGATTCTCCCCTGCCAGCAGGTAGCCCTCCACCAAGTGCACGCAGTAATCAACGGAGGAGCCGACGAGGATGGAGAGGGAAATGGCTTCCACAGCTCCCATCTCCCAGCCGGACCAGTACATGATGGTCACCACCAAGCAGACCACCCCTGTGTGAAGAAGCACACGTCAGGCAAATGTGAAGGACTCTGGCACTGCTGCCCATGCCTGATACAAGTCAGTCACTGGAGGGTTTGGATCGTACCCCCACAGATCTGCAGGCTGGACAGTCCGAACCTGGGAGGTTGAACCTCCTGCCCAGAGGCAAACACTTCCATTGCCTTCCCCTGCCTCACTTGGTCAATCAGGTCACCAGACCTGCTGGGGACACTGAGGTAGCCAGTTAAATATTAGGCAAACTGACGTCAAGAGATGTGAGGCCAGCAGGGCGAGGGAGGGGATTCTCCCCCTCTGCTCCACTCTCGTGAGACCCCACCTGGAGTGCTGCGTCCAGTTCTGGAGCCACAGCACAGGAGAGATCTGGACGTGCTGGCGCGTGTCCAGAGGAGG
>NW_009732010.1:14193-17426 GCF_000703405.1 Apaloderma vittatum | reverse complement strand
TCTGCAGAAAAGAAGGCTCCGAGGAGACCTTATTGTGGCTTCCAGTATCTCAAGGGGGCTACAAGAAAGCTGGTGAGGGGCTCGTTAGGATGTTGGGTAGTGACAGGAGTAGAGGGAATGGATTGAAGCCAGAGATGGGTCGGTTCAGGTTGGACGTGAGGAAGAAGTTCTTCCCCATGAGGGTGGGGAGACCCTGGCACAGGGTGCCCAGAGAGGGGGTGGCAGCCCCATCCCTGGGAGTTTTTCAGGCCAGGCTGGATGGGCCTCTGGGCAGCCTGATCTAGTGGTGGATGTCCCTGCCCATGGCAGGGGGGTTGGAACGAGATCATCTTTAAGGTCCAACCCTGACAATTCTATGATTCTGTGACTGAAGCCAATCTTGGCTGAAGCTTATCAACTGAATCCAACCAGGCAAGTGTGCATCTGTGCACAGGCTCTGCAGGAGAGAGGGACTTTGCTTTGCTTGCTGGAGTTACACACAGGCTGAGCGCATGCGCTGGTTTTTCTTAAAGGCAGGAGTGATGTTTGTTTGTGAGTCATGTGTGGGAGAACAAGTGGTTTGAAAATGATAGATTTGATTGTTATAAGTTTAGGAACACACTTAGATCACAGTATCACAGAATCATGAGCCAGGAAAGGGGAACTGTTTACAAATTCACTTCAAATACTAACGAAACTGCTAAAATATTCAGCTTTTAAAATCTCCCACTGCTTGGAAACCGCATCCGTGGTGCAGATCCTTAGGCAGTAGTGCCATTGTTATTCAGAGCATGTGGGACTTAATCACATTATTATACATAACAGGCAAGGATGGCATTTGTGTAGCTCAAACCCTTATTTAAACAAATAGAAGGGATTGTGTAGATAAAACACACTAGGAATTAGTCACACAAATCTACTTTCCCAATGAAGTTCCTGTGCATTTGTTGAGAGTTTCTCCCGTTCACCAGGTATATCAGGACTCCTGGAAAGCCAAGAGGGTTCACAGAGAGCAAGAGCAATTCAGTTCAAATCACCAGGGACTCAGCAGGGACAAGAGCCCACCGATTTTACACAAAGGGAAAGCCCGACACATTGGAATTGGTGCTTTTACCTAAAATGCTGAGCAGCACCGGCAGCAGGAGGAGGATGTGAGTGGTGAACACAGCCACCGCAGCCACACAAATAACCAGCGAGAGGACGAGACTGTACAGGGCACTCTGCACTCCTGGAAGAAAAAAACCACCTCATTGCCCTCCTGAAAGGTGACAGCTGGGATGCGAAAGGCACCGCGTCCCTGCTGGCACAAGGCAGGCAGGGACTCACGCTGGGGGAGACGGGAAGAGGAGGATGAAAGTGGAAAGCGGGTGATGAACTTCTTGCCTCTTGTATCAGCAAGGCAGAGCCCTTTCCATTCTCTGTTTCCCCAGACCCTGCCAAGGATTTTGACAGTTCACACTACTTGGGGCAGAAACGGGCTTAAGAAGTTTGCACAGCAAAGGGGCTGAAGGTACGACGCGTGCCCGTCGGACGGGGCAGGAGGCACTGTGAAGGTGTATCGGAGGTCACGGGCTCCTCAGGGAGAGAGACGTGGCCATCACTTGCCTATAATCTCCATGAAGATCTGCTTCCAGTGCTCGCAGGTCTGGAAACCATGCCGGAGAGCAGAGCCCTCTGGGAAGAGCTGGAGTTGCTGCTGCAGGAACGTCTCCCACTTCAGGTAGTCAGCATATGTCTGGAAGGAAGATTTCCCTTTGTAGGTTGTCTGTAAGAAGATGAACATGTTATTCTCTGCTCTTTGGGGCAGGGTGTACGTGGCAAGGGAGGAGGTAGAACAAGCCAGCTGGAGCCACGGCACCACCGGCGGTGGCAGATCTGCCACCAGCTCTTTGCCTGAGCTCTAATGGCAAGAGAGGATGGTGGCATAAGCAGCCACTTCCAGCAAGTCACGAGTGCCGGCGTCTGCAACAAGGCACTAAATTACAAGGCGCTAGCAAACACTAAATTATGGCTGCAAATAAAAGCGGCCAGTGCAGGAAGAGCTAAACCCCCAGAATTCACAAGAAGGAACAGTCACGAGGGTAGATGGCAACGTCGTGTGCTCACCGATTCAAAGGCCATGGAGATCCACTGCACCTTCCCATCCTTCACCCCCACCGCCCCGTGAGAGAGCTGCCCGGGCAGCAGGTTCGGCTCAGGGATGTTCTTGCACTCAGGGTGCAACATCTGCAGAAAGGAGGAGATGCTGTAACCTGGAGAAAAAGAAAAGCAATGGATGGAGGACAGGACCGGGAAGCACACTGGAGTAATGGGGTAAAAAAAAACAAGAAAAAAAAGGCAAGAGAAAGTTGCAGGTGCCATTTGTGAGCAGCTGCTTCCCCTTGCGGCTCTGACTTGCCAAAGCCCTTGAGGTCTGAGCATCAGAGCCCTCAGCTGCTGCCAGCGGGAAAGGGCACTCTGTGCCATCGGCACCGGACAGGACACGGCCACCGCTGCCCGGCCCCAGCTGCCAGGAGGCAGGACAAACAGCAAGCACTGAGAAGCCGGCTGCCGTATCTTCTCCAGGGAGGACAGTGGGTTTGGGCGGAAAGCCAATATACACTTCCTAGACTCAGCTCCACCACCTTGTGACCTTTGAAGTCGGAAGAGGCAGTCACGGGTCAGGTGTGTGAAGCTACAGGGTAGTGAGCAGCCCCATCGCAGCGAGTTCAGGCGTGATTTGCTGGTTATTTGGGAGCTATTTGTCCAAAAGATTTTAAGTATATCACGAGCAACATCCATGACCGGAAAGAATGAATACAACTTCGATTTTACCTTCACTGGATTAAATCCCGAAGAACATGCCCAGTGTTTTTGCAGTTAAAGAGACCATTTCCCTTCCTCATGTCCCAGAAAGCATGACCATGAGCATGTTCCAGAAGGGTAGAGCTGCCTTAGGAAGAAAAGGAGGCAGCAAGAAGCAGCGACTCTTATTGGTTTGCTGTTGAGGACTCCAGCTCAAAGATGCTGTAAGCAGAGCTACAGAACAGGAGGCTGATGTTCCTGTCCCACTCGCTGGCATTTCTCACCCCTGAGCTGGCTGGCGCAACACACAGAAGCACGAGGGCAATGGCCCATGGAGATGTGACCTAAGCTGGGTGGAAAGAGGCAGAACTGAAGCCAGCTCAGAGGAGCTGATTCTCCTCGCCGCGCTGTCTGCATTTATCATTACCTGGCACCTCCCTTTCCTTCCCCTGCTTCACCAGGCTAGGCGC
>NW_009732010.1:2513-14118 GCF_000703405.1 Apaloderma vittatum | reverse complement strand
ACGCGACGGCTGGCGCCAGTCCCACCTACCCGAGGACAGGCACTGAGCCCCTCCCGGCTTCACGAGCTCGGCGTTGCTGGCGATGGCTTTGCAGAGGCGGCACAGGTTGCCAATCTCTTTGAAGAGGTCGAAGCTGTCATCATAGATAACGCTGCCCTTTCACAAGGAGACACAAGGACAAGAGCACCACACGTGAGGCACACACACAGCTACCGGCACCGGAAAGCAAAAGCTGAGTCTTCTCCTGGCTACACAGCCCGAGATGAGCTTTTACAAATAAGAGCTTATATGGTGGAAAAACCCACTGGACATCTTTGCCTCACCAGATAACTCACGGCCCCTACCCTAAAAGTCAAGAGCCACCACGCCATGCCCCAAACCATCAGGGGCTGCCTAAGCAGCAGCTCTGAACCCCTGGCAGTGCCCGGCGAGGACCTTCAGCTTTCAGCTCGCTCTGCTGCCTTCCCCGGGCACTGCCCCCTCCAGAGAAACAGCAGGAAAAGGAACCGCATCTGCCAAGCGAGCAGGGCTAAAAGCATCGCTTTTCTGGGGAAAGGCTGTGAACTATTCCAGGTATTAGATCCGGGAGATAAGCTCTCCCTGGAAAAGTCACATTTAATAACCTTTGCCCAGAGTAATTAATTTGTACTTTTTCATGTGAATATCTCATTATGAGATAAATAATTATAAAAAGATAGCAGTTCCCTCGATCTCGAATTTGTAGTGACAATTTTCATACTGAGCTCAAGATGGGTTTGCTTCTAAAATCCTCAGGAAAGCCAGATTTAGACTCAAAATTAGAAGGTTAAATATTGCACTCAGAAAGGGATTTTCTGAGAAGTCTGAAGTGATTTCAGTAAGGGCTTCCTGATCTCCATTATTTGTGAATTTGCTAAAAGAGAAATGTACTTTTGCCTCATCACAACACTACCGTCTCTGCCATCCCATCTGTCTAGCCCACCAGGCCACGCTGGGGATTAACTAAACACCACCTGGGGAGGCGCTATGCATCACTCATCAGCCCCGAGCTCGCCCGCCCAGCATGCCAGAACGTGTGTACCAGGTCTCCGATGACGTGGTTGTCCGGGCGTCTCGTGCGATTAACGCCCCTGATACCAAACACGACAAACACCATGGCTCCCGTGTCCACCAGCGGCCGCACCGCCGGCTTCCCACAGCCTGTGTTCACGCACGGATTAAATCCAGAAGTGGCCGACAGCTTTGCTTTGGGTGCCGCTGTCAAATACAGAAGAAAGGTCGGTTACATCAGAAGGCGGCACAAAAAGGTCCGACTCTCCGGACCTGACAGAGAGACACGGCTGAACGGGTCCTCTTCAGCTTACCCTTCTCACTGGGAACATAAAGGATGCCTTTGGTGGGTCCATCTGGGCTAGAGCTGAGGAGGCAGCCAGGAGGTGCTACACACACTCGGCCGTGGTACGGAGGCTTGTGCGACTGGGCAAAATACAGTCTCCTGTGCAGCAAAGAAAGTTTGTTATGGGGGACCGAGATAGTAAAGAAGATGCGTCCAAAACATGACATGGAAAGGGACACTCTCAAAGGAAAAGGTGAGCAGCTCCAGCCCTGGATCCCAAGCCATTGCATGTTCGGGGCTGCCTGTTCAGCACAAGAGGCAAGACTAAGATCAGCAATGACTTTTTGCCACCCAAGGAAGCCCCCAGTCACAGTCCTTCACCCATTGTGCCTCTGGCACATTAAAGAGCCTATGGGCCTGCAAAATAATTTTGCAAAGACGGGGCACATTTGCAGCAAAGCAAGCCCTAGGGCCACGGATGTCACCAACTGAGGGCAGGACTGGCACTCGACAGCAGCATCCCCTATCAGCCACCAAGCTGTGCTGGTTTTGCTGCCTGGCCCTGGTGGGTTTTGGAAGGTTACCGTGTTCGCTGCTGCTCCTTGGCGGCCACGTAGAAACTGAAGTCGAACTTCCAGCCTCTCTTGGTGTCACAGGACAAGGTGGTCATCATCCACTTCCTGGGGCTCGTCTGCTTAAGCAGCCCTACTGTGGACACACAAGCTGTCAGCTTCTTGGTGAAGTTACCGAAAGGCACTCTATACACCTAAGCAATGGATTAATGAAAACAGACACTTAACTCCACGGGGTTGCAGCCTGTTGCGCGTTAGCATCACACACTCCCCTCCTCCCTGAGCACTGGCCCAGCCACGCAGGATGAGCACCGCAGCCACGCATCCCGCCAGCCCCAGCCTGCTTCCTTCCCAGGACCGGCCAGTGTGTGCCAGGGCCCCTTGCCTCCCCTGCTCCCTGTGCCCTAGCCTCCCCCAGGCTGAGGGACATCTGAAAATGGCTTCTTCTGGGGGAGGTGTCCAATACAGCCCGTGCACAAGCTGTGCTGCCTGCTCACCTGGGCCTGGGGATGGACAGAAGGAGGTTGTGGGAATCCACCTGTCTCAGTAGCAGTTTCTACCAGAATGAGCTCAGCCAGCGATGCCTGGCCTCACAGACACCCACACTTAGAATCACAGAACCATTCAGGTCGGAAAAGACCCTTGGGATCATCAAGTCCAACCTATAACCCTACTCTACAGTGTCCACCCCTAAACTATCTACCCCAACGTCGCATCTAAATGACCTTTAAACACCACCAGGGAAGGTGACTCAACCACCTCCCTGGGCAGCCTGTGCCAAACTCTGACTACTCTTTCTGTGAAACTTTTCTTCCTAACATCCAGCCTAAATCTACCCTGTTGTAGCTTGTGGCCATTCCTTCTAGTTCTACTACCAATTACCTGCGAGAAGAGACCAGCACCAACCTCTCTACAACGTCCTTTCAGGTAGTTGTAGAGAGCGATGAGGTCACACTGGGAGAGCAACAGGGAGGTGCTGTGGCACCACGAGGCATCATCTTAAAGCACAACGCTCTCCGTGTTAGCTACCTTGCTGCAACGCTCTGCGAATTTCACCCTGAGCTACCTGGCACCCCTAGAGAGACAGGAGGAGGCTCTTGTGCTCACCTGTTGAGTGCTGCACTCCCGATAGAGGGGTCCAACATCCCTGGACTGACTCACCTGGAATGAAGGCACCTCTCCGGCTCCTGGTGACACCATCTGCCAGGGGGCAGGGACACTGGCATTGAGCGAGAATCTGTAGATGGCTGGCCTTCCCTTACTTCTGGACGTGGAGATATACACAGTCCCCTGGAGATCTGAAGAAAACAGAGGGCATGAGGGCTAGTGGCACTTCTCCATCAGCAAATCCTATAGACATGGGTAGCAGCAAAGGAGGGTTCTCTGCTCTGCTGTCTCCTCTGGGGCAGCAGGCACAGCCTCTGCTTTCCAGCAGCACAGCACGCCTTTCAAAGGTTTTCACAGACGTATCCTGCGCTGCAGTAATTCCTGATGGCTTATTGATTCACGTCATCTTGGGACGTGGCCCAGTAATTCTTTTATCTTCAAAATCCCCTGCAAAGCAGGCTGAATTTACTCTCCTCAAGGCCTACCAACAAGGTTGTGACACAGGACTGGGATGCAAAAGCTCTGAGCTCCTAGCCCTGGGCTCAGACAGAGGGATTTGTCCCCAGACTGTGTTGTCACCTGGGTTATAGAACCATGTCCTACAGAACAGTAGGCATTCAGGGGAAGAGAGACTGTTATGATGCTCCTTACGTCCAGCTCCAAGCTAGGGCTCAGCAGGGCAGGATCTGAAGAGAATTATTCAGAGCCCACATGATTTATTTTTTACCCGAGTGGATCTCTGTGCCCTGGACCCAAATGCAGTCAGAATCACCCCACTCCACTTACCTTGCTGCCCTGTATCACTTATGCTCCCTTTGCTTCCCCAAGGCGACCCTGAGCCCCTCTTCTTTTTTTCCAAGGAGGTTCTGATGTTGTTCTGTAAACTATGGGGCTTTTCCTGAAACAAACCTGTCCCACAAGGTTAGTCAGGAAGGAAAGAGTTTTTTTTTCACAGTAGGCTCTGCTACGGAGCACCAAACCCTGGGCAAGGAACACACAGACCCCAAGCTGGTCACTCCCACGTGACCAGCAGTTTCCAAGCAGTCACTTTTCAAGGACTATAAAGGAATTATTCCAGCAGAAACACAGTTCCTAGCTAAAGCAGGAAATACTTTTCAAAATACTCCACTCCTACAGGTAACTCAGTCATCCCACTCCCAAGGTGTGCCTCCCGCCGGCCAGGTCCAGACAATGTCTGATGAGGTATCTGAACAACGTCAGCCTCTACCTCATGTTTCAGCTCCTCCAGCCTAGGGCTTAGGCCTGGCTGCAGCGCCCATGGTCTGGGAGGACCGGTGCTCTCACCTGAGCAGGTAATGCAGGAGATGCCTTCAGCACTCAGGTTGTATTTCAGGTCCAGCAGCACCTGGATGTTAGTGTCCGGCCGGAACAAGAGCGGAGCGCGGCTAGCTGGATGGAGGCGGCTAGCAAAGAATACGGACAGGAGCAAAACAAGAAGAAAGAGCCCTGCAAAGAGAAGCCCAGGTAAGTGTGTGGAACCCTACGTGCATCTGGCACTTCAGACACGCTCAGACAGCGGGGGCGTGGCAGAGAGACCGGAGAAAGGAACAGCACCTAAAGCACACGGGCAGCTGGGCTTCCTTGTAAGGAGCCCCACGCCTGGAAAACCCCATCAGGGCTTGCCATTTCCCATGAGAGTAAAAGGAGAGGGGTACAAAGTCTCAAGGGTTCCTTGTGCAGTTCCCTTAGGGACTGACTGTTCTGGGGACACTCTTCCACTGAGTTCAAAGTCATCTACTACGTCCATTTTCTCAATCTCGTCACTAATAATCAAGGCTCAGGGACTGATTGAGATGTTGCCAGCCCCTCTAAAGGCAATGCAGATGGAACACCTCCCTCCCTCCTTACCTACGATCACCCATCTGCTCTTCACTGCCGACCACAGCACCCAGTGCTCCAGCAGCTCCTGCAGACGAGTTATCAAGTGACCTCGGTTGCTCTTCTCCGCAGGGAGCTGCAGATTTTCGGGCATCACACAAAGCAAGGGGACATCCCCCATTTCCAGGGAGACTAGAAAGAGAGAGAAATCAAAGGCGGTCTCAGTGCTCAGCGTCACAAGTGTCTCTCATAGCTTTCTGCTCTTCTTTACAAAATCTCCTGCAAGGTGCTGTACAACCCACTCACGCTAAAGAGGTGGAGTAAGATCTTGGCAGAAGCAGTGAGTTCCCAGGATGTCACAGGAAGCATCTTTGTCAAGTCACTGCCAGGTGACACTTCTAAATCCATAGCTCAATCCAAAGACTACGCTACAGGCTATTCTTCCTCTGCTAGATCCCACTAACATTGTCCATAAGGCAGCAAGCTTCTTCGTTCATCCTGTCATCCCTGTCCCACAATGTATGTCTCAAAGCTAATTACAGAGAGCCGAGCTCCTCTACACTGCAGCGTGGCTCCTACCTCATCTCTTTACTCCAGCTCAGGGATGCCCAGGGAACTGCTCTCTCTCTGCGGGTGAGAAACGGCCACTTGGCTGTAGTGGGGTCAAAAGGTGCCGGGCACGCTGTGCAGCTGGCCCACAGACCACGCTTGGTCACCCACTGGAACAAGCTGCTTTGCTTCTTCACAAGCTACCTGACGCCCAGGGGCCACTGCAGAAAAGCCTCCCGCTGCTCCTTCTGCTCCAGGAAAGGGAAGGAGTTTCTGTGATACATCACCAGTGCACGTGGCTCTGGCATGCTAAGGAGACAGCTTTTGCAGCGCAGTGCCAAAGCCGAGCTGTCTGCCTCCTAAAGGCAGCTCAGAGCCTGCTCCGCAGGGAGGAGGTCTGCACACTGCTGGGGGGCTAACGGGCTCTCAGCGATCAACCCTTTTGCCTCCAGTTCCACTTTGCTCCTCAGCCTGAAAGCTACTGCCCAGCCCAACTCCGCTCGGGGCTGTAAAAGGAAAAGCTCCCAGCAAGATTCAAAAGCCAAGTACAACAGGGTATGACCCTGTAAATAGCCTTATCTTCAGTCAGGTCTAGAAGGATTACGTCCTGCTAGCAAGAGATAGAGAATTTCTGGGCTTTTTTCTAGATTGCTTATGTGGTCTGAGGAAAGTCACTGCCCTTTTCTTGCCATGACAGAGGAGATGGTCTGAGGAGGTGACAGTGGAGAAAAGCAAAGCATTTTCTCGCGTGCTTCCCAGATGCAGTGCTCTGAATGGCAGAGAAAAGGGGAAAACTCTTTACTCAAAGGTGAGCTGTCCTGGTGCTATGGATTAAATGTTTCACGGCTACATCCACGTCACAATCAATGTTTCCGGCCAGAAAGTACAGTCCACAAGAGACCCAAGAGGATTAGCAAAAGTGGTTAGAAAGCACGTGTCGACACCCACTGAAGATCTCAAAGCAACTTACAACCATTAGTGAGTTCAGAATCCTACAGCCTCCTGTGACAGCACCATCTCCAGCTTAAAAGAAGGGAAACTGAGGCATGGACCAGTGGCAGGGACAGGAAGAACTGCAGGATAAATGGGGCAGCATGATCCCCCTGAAGGCACCACACAGCAGGCACATACCAGGCTCCTCCTCCACACTGAGCAGTGGGATGTCATCATCAAGATAGGGAAGCGTCTCTCTGCCTGCTCCAGAGGTGGCCTCTGAGGCAACGAAGAGATCTTCAGCCAGGTGCAAGGCGTGCTTTTTGGTGCACTTCTGACCACAGCTGGATGGGAGCGGGGAAGGAGACAAAGGCATGAGTTTTAAGCCACACACCCTGCAGAGAGTTACCAGTGGGCACAAGGAGAGCAGCAACAGCCTCTTCCAATTACTTGGAAAGACAAGTTTCCATTGCTGAGTGCTGAGAGGCCGGGGGCTGAGCTGCTCTGGCCCAGCAGTAGCTGGGCTGGAGACACAGAGCAGAGCTGAGCCACGAACACCGGGTGCTGAGTAACGGGCGTTTCAGCAGCTCATCTCCCTGCTAATGAATTAAATCAGGCCAGGTCACCTACACTGCTAAAGAGCAGGGGAAGGGGAAATGTGCTGACTTTCAAATACAAATCTGCACACCCTGCTTGTGCTTGCAGGCAGGAGCAATGTTGATCTCTCTGCCTTGCAGGGCTTGAGGATTTGCAGTAAGCGCTTCGAGGACACAAATGGCTCCAGTACTCCATGGGACTAAACAAAGAGGTACTGCTGGCACTGCAGAGCCTGGCTCCTGGGAGGCACCTGTGCATACACCAGTGGGAATGAGACTGGGACGTGGCCCTTTCACTTTGCTCCAATCTGGAACGGCAGAAGTTCAGTTTCCCTAACAGGGAATGTCGAATCCCTGAGGGGGATGAGGATAACTGAGAGGATCAGGCAGGGATTCGCACGCTGCCTTGGCTGTGGTTTCCACAACAACTCCCTACCCACACAAGAAGGCTCCAGGGCTCACCTGGTTTGGCAGGAGCTCTCTAGCGGGGACACATAAAGGGTCCATATTCCAAGAGCAGCTGGCATGGTGAAGAGCACAGCTACCCAGCAGCAGGACACGATCAGTGACATGAAGAGTCCAAAGTCATGCACGGCTGGGATCTACATGAAGAGAGAGAACATGGAGTCGGCATCAACTGAGGGAGACCTGGAAAGACACCAGGCTCAAAAGAGATGTCTGAAGGAACCTAAGAATTCCACACGCTGACCTCAGTCACTGTGGTCAGCAAATCGGGTAGGTAAAGAGCTGAGCTAGTGCCCAACAGCTCAGTGGCACAAGAAATATGGCCTTTGATGCCTTAGCACAGGTAAGGGACAGCCCTCTAGGGCAAGCAAGTCCAGCACGCCCCTGTGCTGGAGGAGAGGACAGAAAGACGGTGCTGGCAGCTTCCCTCTCTGTTAGGCCCTTTGGCAGCAACAGAAGTCCTCAAATCCCACAGCTGCAGTGTACCTGGGAGAAGATGTTGGCAGCATATGCTGCAGCTGTGGTGAGGGAGGTGAAGAAGGTGGCCTTCCCTGCCGTCTGCACAGTGTGGATCATGCGCAGCCGCAGGTCCTTGAGGTGGGTGGCTTGGCGGTAGGTGTTGATGAAGACAAAGACATCATCAACCCCTGGGAAGAGAGGGGAGAGATTTTGATACTTTGCTCACCGCAGGGACATGTGCAAAAATACCTTAATTTCCCCTCAACATCTGACTTGCAAGTATTTCACTTACACGCAATGGAGGGAAAGTGCTTGAAATTCAATCTGCATTTGCCACCATCACCCTTCTCTCTCCTGCACCAGGAGTTACGGCAGGGCAGCACAGGTAGGTTTTGAGGAAGGACGAGCTTACCGATCCCCACAATGACAAAGGCAGCCACACCATTGAGGATACCCAGGTACTGGATCCCAAATACAACGTGGTACAGGAACAGAGCCACCAGGCAGCTTAGCCCAATGCTGGCAATGCCAAAGAATGACAGGAACACTGCAGGAGAAAAGGAAGAATACTGTTGCTGGCAGTTCCCCAGGAGAACAGACACCTCACACCTACTCCTGGTTCCCCGGAGCATGCTGAACGACAGAGAACAGCTCAGGGCTGCAGGGGCACTGCTTGCAGACTCCGTTCCATGAGGCCCACCCATGAAATTATACCAGCTTTACACCAGCCCAAGATGGGAATCTGCATCTTATTCCTGTTCTCGCGTGAGCCTTCCCCCAACCCACAAATCCCTGCTCTGCAGAGTCAGACTCACATGACCTTCATGCAGGCTGGTGTCAGGGCTTGCACAGACACAGGGAGTCACAGTAAATTTGGATTTACGTGAGAGCAGGGCAGCTATGACTGCAGCCTACCTGAGCAGGAGGTAAGGATGTAGACCAAGACAGCTATGCAGCTACTGCTGATGAAGGCCAGCAACATGTCATTATTGAAAGTCGTCCTCACTTCATAGTCAAATAAATCTGTCCCTCCATACAGCACCTGGACTTTGCTAGGGTGGGAGGATACAGAGGAAGAGGATTAGGTGGAGTTGAGCGTAAAGGGAATAGACCCAGGGGATTTAAAGCACGACGTCTTCCCCAGAGCCAAAGGACGTCAGTACTCCAATAAACTTGGAGCAGTTGCTGCTGGAGGTGAAGTTCACACAAGAAGAGAGAAAAATAAAAGAGCAGGTCTGATCTTTTTCAAATTCCCCCAGCGCATGGTGGGCCTTTGGCGCTAACAGACAGCTCCTGAAGTCTCCAAAGCCAACTACACCTGGGATACTAATCATTGTTTATTAGATTAAGCACAAAGGTAATAACCAGAGGATGCAGGCAGAGTGAGAGCTTATGAGAAACCACATGATTTACCAGCTTCTGCTTCTGGAAGCAGGCTCTGTGCGGAAGCAGCCCAAGATAATTTAACCAGGAGTACAATAACACTGCACCATAGGAGGCTATCATCAGGAATCGAACTTCAAAAACTGAGCCCTGGCCCCAATTCCCTTTCAGCTTCCCCGTAAGTGCGACCCAGCCTGCCAGCCCAGCGCTGAGAAGGCTCCGTGGCTGCCTGCTCCCAGGGCTGGAAACAGCTGGCTGCATTTCACTCCGCTTTTGAACACCTCCTTCATTCTGGGAGGTACTGATATTCAGAGCACGAGAGAGCTGGAGGCTGAGAAGGTACCCTGACACCGGGACCCACCACCTCCCCTCAGCTGTCTGGATCCCGGGCTACTCCTTTAGCCCTTTTAGCTCTATTTTACCACCTCCCTCTCCCAAGCGCGAAGCAAAGCTCTCATCAATCAAAGTCATACACAGCCCGTGCTTCCTGGAACTTATTCCGCCCTGAAACCCCCACCCCCATCTCTCCGTACACAGAGCAAACACTTCTGGCAGAGATTACGCCGGCATGAGCAAAAGAAGAATCTCACCCACAGGCTGATGCCTTGAGTAAAGACCATTTCACCCCCTTGCATCAGACCAGCTGAGGCCAAAATCAGACCAGGAAGGGAGGCACCAGCCCTGCCTGCACAGACGCTCACCTTGTGGATTGCTTGGCCAGCATGGCCACGTAGGTGATGACAAAGTTCTGGAACTTGTGGCGCTGCTCCTCCCAGCGGTCGTCCACCGAGTAGTAGTTCGGCAGCGGTGCCCCAAAGAGGATTTCGCTCCGCAGCAGGGAGCTCTTCATGTTCTCGGCAGACAAGCTCTCATCCACGTACCAGTAGAATTCAGGGTGGGTCATGGCCAGTTCCAGCGAGCCTGTGGGAGAAAGGAGCAGCACCGGGATTAGGTCCCACTTAGTCGACTTGGCAAGGCACAGGGTCTAGTCTGACAAACTGGGCGCACTCCTGTCTTTCATCAGTGATGCCGGCTGCTGCTGCCTTGCAGAGAACAAGGAAGGCTGGGGAAAGCTGGATTGCAAAGACTCACCTTCCACTTCTGCTTCGTGACTCTGCTCGCGAGGTTGCCTGCCTGCAGCTCCCCAGCAGGGATGCACCAGCAGCAATTCACTCAACATCCCCACCAACACTCCCACTGCTGGATGCACTTGGTCCTCACGCATTGGGCCAGTATTTGCTCTGTCACACTGGGAAGCACAAGACTTAAACAATGCCCACGGAATACGAGGTGTCATGGCTCTGTCGTGCCCTGCTATCTCTACCATCCATGGGTGCAAGGGATGCAGATACATAGGCACTCTGCTAGTTCTGAGCAAGAGACACTGCTTGTCTACCCCCAAAATCCAAGTCCCCTTGAAATCACACCAGAAACTACGGCTCTTTCCTGTTCTTGTAGCAGAACTGTTAGACCGGAGCAGATGGAGTTAATTCTTTGCCTGCTCCCCGTGAGGCTCCTGGGCAGCTATCATCTGCAGCCTGAGCTTGGGAGACAGATGGAGGCTTCATCTCACGGCCACATCACACCCACACACTCCGCATGATTCACCTCTTTTTCACCATCCAGAGCCTCTGCTCTATGAGAGGGCCACAGTACAGGGTACGGAGCTGGGGGGAGGCGGTAGGGCCCTCCTCCTCCTCCTCTCCTTTTAGGAGCCTTTCCAGCTGGTGACTCACAAGCTGCCTTTCAAGCTCCAGTGCAGCCCACAGACCTCTTTCATCTGCTCTGTGGCACAGGGTAGCTCATCCCTATTGTCTACCCAAGACCTGACATTCTTCTAGCTAACCGCTGCCATTTACAGGGGACAAGGGTTGGTTCAGTTGCAGGATTCCCCCTCATTTATCCCTCTCACTCACCTGTTGGGGCAGGTGTGACCCAGCAGTTGCAGGGGCTTTGCTACAAGGGTTGAAAAGAGGCCCTAGCACAGGAAAGACAATTCCTCAAGGCATGACAGTGCAGCATCCTCCCCTCTGCACAGGGAAGTCGTGCCTCTTAGCTGCACACCAGTCAGGGACTGCCTGAGCTTGCAGCAGATGCATGCCTTAAACAGGGGGTTCTCCTCCCCCTCTGCTCTGCCCTGGGGAGACCACACCTGGAATCCTGAGTCCAGTTTGGGGCTCCCCAGTTCCAGAGAGACAGGGACCTACTGGAGGGAGTCCAAGGGAGAGCTACGAGAGGGATCAAGGGACTGAACATCTCTGCTGGGAAGAGAGACTGAGAGACCTGGGGCTGTTCAGCCTGGAATGGAGACGGCTGAAAGGGGATTTATTGACGTAGAGAAATATCTGAGGGGTGGGGGTCAAGGGGGAGGTGCCAGACTCTTTTCA
>NW_009732010.1:0-2157 GCF_000703405.1 Apaloderma vittatum | reverse complement strand
AGATGGTTTAGGGGTGACCTTGTAGTGTAGGGTCAATGGTTGGACTTGATGATCCCAAGGGTCTTTTCCAACCTGAATTGTTCTAGGATTCTATGATCCCTAGAGGTCCCTTCCAACCCCCCAACATTCTATGATTCTATGCCCTTAACACGGCTTAAACACGCCCTTAACATGCCTTAAACAAGCCCTTGTGCACGGCCCTCGGCTCACCTTGGATGTCAGCAAGGTCTTGTCCCATGCCATCATAGTAAATCTTCCCTCCTCTCTCAGTGGGGAAGAAATAGGTCATGAGGGAGCTGGGCGGGGAGCAGTAGGAATAAGATCCCAGGGGCAGGTCCTTCAAGACTTCGTGAGGCTTCCAGCAGAACTCCCGGAAGCGAGGGTGGTCCACGATCTTGCGCTCTACCTCATGGATGGTAACTAGGCGCTCGGTGGTGAAGATGTTGTTCTCAGAGTCGCCCCGAGCCAGAAAGATGAGCTCGATGCGCCAGTGGGCGTGTGTCTGCGTGTTGGCGCTGATGTAGGTGCTGGAGTAGTCCCAGCGTGGGGCACCTCTCCCAGTCCGGGAAGTCCGGTTTCCCGCGTACAGGTGGGCGCGGGGCTCGGGTGAGTTTGTCCTGCCCTCTGGGGCGTCGCGCTTGACCCGCGTGCTGACCCTGAGGTGGGAAGCATTGAGGTGAAGCTGCTGGAGCTGCTCAAAGATGAGCCTCTGCAGCGTTTCAGAGGTGAAGTCAGCCACGTCCCGGCGGTTCCTCCCCCATGACCCAAACTGGGACTTGAGGGCCAAGGCAAGTGCATCGAAACGCTGAGAGGACTCGTGGTTGCGGATCTCGAAAGCGTTGTAGGAGATGTCGATATCCAGGGCTGGGTAGCGAAGGAACATGACAAGAGCAAGCGTTGCAGGGATGGCACAGCCCAGGAAAAGGATGAAGCCAGCGCAGTACGGGTTGGTAAACACCCAACCAACAATATTCCAGAAGTCGGACACCAGCAGCGTGGCACGCAGGGGCCTGGCTCTGCACGGGCTTTTCCCACACAACAGAGCACCCTCTCGCTTCTTCCGGGAGCTGAAGGCTACCTCTTCATCTTCCTCGTCTAGCCAGGCGTCCTGTAACAAGGGGTCATCCTCTGTGTCCATGGCCAGCGCCTGCACAAAAGGGTAGAGAAAAAGCAGTCAGCAAGAGGGGTCACTAGGCACAGCCACGAATCCACGGCAGCAGCCGAAGGGTCTCTGCAGCAGAGCTGGTGAGGGAGGCACACTCTAGCTCTCAGCCCCACGGCCTCAGCAGCAAAGCACGACTGCCCTCAAAGCCCACAGGGCTGCTACAGCCCCTGAAAGAACAGGCGCACCACGGGGTAACCCACACCTGCCTGGCACAGGAACCAGAGAGGGGAGAAGTGCAAGCTACAGCCCCAGAGCTCGGTGCTCAGCATGGCTCCAGGAACACCACGCGTGGAGACCGCAGGGCATTCACCACGTGCTGCTCAGACTGCAGCAGCAGGGACATTTAATTAGCCAACCTCGTTCTCAGGCCCAGGAACAGTTCATGCTATCACATGAAAAATGCAAGGGACCCTACCTTCCTCTCCTTAAAACTGACAATAGATTTCACCCCCGGCTATTCTGCGCTTGCACAGAACCAGAATCACGTGCACCGATACCGGCAGACACGCACACCGACCCCCTGAGAACTCCCTGGGACCCTGCTCCTGTCCCTGAAGCACTTTCCATCGCCACCACGGGAAGGAAAAGGGCTGAACAACCCTGCTCTCCCTCCACTCCTGAGGGACATTGTTTACAGAGTGGGTTTTCCCCGTTCCTCTGGAACAAGAGGAAACAAAAAAGCAGTTACTTCCCCCCAGGGAATCATAGAACTTGTTTGGCTGGAAGGGACTTCTAAATGCCATCTAGTCCAACCCCGGCAGAGGGCAGGGACAGCTTTAAGATCAGGTTGCTCAGAGCCCCGTCCAGCCTGACCTTGAGTGTCTCCAGGGATGGGGTCTCCACCTCCTCTCTGGGCAGCCTGGGCCAGCATCTCACCACCCTCAGAGTAAAGAAATGAGATTAATCTCAGAAGAACTGAGAAGAACTGAGAAGAACTGAGATTAACCTCCCCTGCTCTTGGTTAAAACCATTGTCCCTCGTCCTGTCACTAC
>NW_009732009.1:7049-7345 GCF_000703405.1 Apaloderma vittatum | reverse complement strand
CAGCCCCGACCTCCAGGGTCCCCATGAAAAGGCTGGTTTGTAACACCACACGCAGCCTGAAGCTGCGGGAGGATGAGGCACCTGGCATGAGCTTCTGGAGCTCCCAAATGAGAGCAGCCTCCGCCCTTATCCTCTTATCCCCTTCGCTGCCGGCCCCACCAGCCCAGCGCAGCATCACATCTCTTCAGGCTCTCCAGACCCAACTTTTTCATGCCTTGCCCCAGCCCCTCTGGGTGATGTTACAGCTCTGCTCAACATGGCCACCACCAACTCAGGGGTCCTCAAAGCATCTGCTG
>NW_009732009.1:367-6852 GCF_000703405.1 Apaloderma vittatum | reverse complement strand
TGCCCCCAAGATCTCCGGTGACAGCGGCACCTGCAGCCCCACGGGGCTGGGCTGGGACAAAGCCTCCCAGCCTTTCCCGGCCCCAAGAAGTGCGTAAAGGGAAAAATTACTTCCGTGGCAACTGGCTGTGTGACCTGTCAGAGGGCAAGCAACATTTTCTCTCCCTGCCCTGGAGCCAGGAGGATTTTTGCCAGCCACAGTGGCAGGGGGTCAGGGCAGGGCGAAGCAGCAGCTCCCTGTCTTTGCCCGCAGAGACCCGTCAGGCAGCACACTCAGCCCCTTTCCTCTCGGGGTGGCCCTGCCGGTGGGGCAGCCCTTTCCCATCCCTTGGATGCTGTGGTGATTTGGGGAGGGAGTGCTGGACTGGTGGCCAACAGAACTCGCTGCGTGGGGCTTCAGCTTATAGTTTTCAGCACCCTCTGAGCCGTGGTTGGAGGAGACAGGGCGTCCTTGGGGATGGCCAGGGAGCCATCAGTCCTTGGAGAGACAGACAGACACTTGGGGCGCTTTCTGGGCTCGCAGTGTAAATGGCATCTACTCACGTGCATCCCAAGTGCATGCAGGATCACAGAGGCTTTGTGAACTTCAGGCATTTTAGGATGAAATGAGAGACTCCACTGATGCCTCCTCCTTCCGCAGGGACATAACGAGGTCTAATTTGAGGCTCCGCAGAAGCATAACACCCACATCAAACAGGCTGGGGAGGCAGAGCGGGTGCTATGCGTGCTGATGTTGTGGGTCATGCCTGGCTCTTCAGCAGAGGCACGGCTCTGGGATTCACGGAACATCGCTGTGCCAGGACCTCTGGCACAGCGCTTGCCTCTGCGGGTCAGCGCTGGGGGTGCAGCAGGTCCCACTGCTTCCCGCTACTGCGTGCCCAACCCATCCCGTGGTAGACCCCAATCCTCACGTCCCTTTGGCAGCCGTGCCCCTCGCCACGTGCAATGCCCCGAGGTGGGGTAGAGGCACAACTATCTCAGGACAGAACTGCAGCTCTCCTGCCAGACTTCTCTAGTCTCAAGCACTGCAAACAGGATCCAGCAGCTTCTCCATCTTCCCCGCACACTGGTCGGTTCCTCTCAGGGTCCCCCCACCCTGAGGGGATCCCTGCCAGACATGGTTGCCACGGCCAACCTTAGAGCAACTTAAAAAAAAGCCAAACCCCAAAGCATTGCAAGTAGCAAGAAGAACAACCAGCAGTGCACAAACTTTAACACCTTGCATCCTGCTTTTTTGAAAATGGGAAACTAATCTGACCCAAAACCCACCAGGACAGACCTGTTCCGAGGTCCAGCAGAGCCTACCCCTCTATACCCAGCACCGCAGCCTCAAGCAGTTAGCAGGGAGGTTTCTCATTTTCCCCTTCATGCAGGACACCTGGAACCCACGCTTAGCACGTGACAGGCTATTCCCCGTCTTAGCCCCTGTAGAGGCTTTTAATGAAAATATTAAGACTGGTGTGAACACTGGACAAATGCAAGCTCATGGATGTATGCACTGGGGAGGGCAGCAGAACAAGGGCTAAAAGAAGGGCTGTATTCATAACCCAGGATGTGTTCCCAGTTAGTCAAGCTGAGCACCACCAAGCCCAGGTTTGACAAGCCCCAGCACAGACTCCATGTTAGCAGAAGAGATCAGAGCACTATCATTTTCTGTTGACCTAGCAGGAACATAGTTGCAGAAGATAATTGAACAGACAGACAAGACCAGTCCAAAAAAATAATTCATCCTTGCCCAGCAAGAGGAGTAAACACAGGAATCACAGGTAGAACTCACTGACCAGCATCCCCTGCCCTCTGGGTCACAGAAATACTGAAGAACCCTCAGGGACACGCCTCATGGTGTTTGTACGTAGGGTAAAAACAACTTGCTTAGAGGTTTTTAATAACAAAGTCATCTTCCCCTTCTTGCTGTCTTACACCATGATTAAATGATCCCCACTCTTCAGCCACTTCCAGAAGTTTCAAGACAAAACAAGCGCATGAATGCAGAGCACCTTACCCTGGCACAGTGTGGGGGTGGCACACATGGCTGGCTCTGGTGGCCCCACCTTCACTATGGGATCCCACCAGCCCAAGTACCTGATGCCACCAAGCAGACCTGAGAAGTAGTTTCCCCGAGTGTTTTTCTACCTGCCTGAGCTAGCTGGGGAGGTCCCAGCCTGGCTTTTGGTACCAACTCTGGGTCTCCACCAGCGCGAGATCCTCCTGTTGATCTCACCTCAAGGGAGAAGGACACAGGCCCAGGAGGGATGACCGTGGTGGGGGCTGAGCAGTAAGGCTGGGGGAGAACTTCACTCTGTCCCTTTCATGTTGTTTTCTGTGCTAGGAGTAATATAGACTCCAGGAACTCGTAAGGTTTGATCTTTTCCTGGGAGGGTTCTCGAGGGTAGGACGGGACGCTAAGAGAGGGCCATCAGCCCAGGCTGGTGACACGGGTGTGGGGACCACGGTGGGTTAAGTAGGCGTGCCGAGCCGAGGCAGGATCCTTAGCTGAGATGGGCTAGCACAGCTGCTCCCACGGTCAGTCCCAGGATGCTGTTTGCATTTGTAGGGTCCGTGTTTCCAAACAGACATCAGGCAGGCTGGAGAGACCATCAGGAATGATGAAGAGCCCAGAAACCCCTGCTTCATCGTGAGAGATAAAGAAGTTTAGTCTATTTAACTTCTCAGAGAGAAGGTTAAGAGGTGCCTTGATCACGATCTATTAATACCTACACAGGAGAAATAGTTTAGATAGTAGATAGCTCTTTAATAAGCAAAGGCATAAGGCAATCCAGTGGCTGAAAGCCAAAACTCGATGCCTCCAGACTAGAAATAAGGAGTATGTTTCACCGTCAGCCGCATCAAGCTCTGGAACAACTCACCCACAGCAGTGATGGCACCTCTCCTGAGATGCCTGCACCCCGGCGATGGCTCTGTTGCAGGAGTTACTGGGTACAAGGCAGTAGCCTGTCACCCACGGGGGCAAGGCTGAACAGTTGCAATGACTATTTGGCCCTTAAAATCTGGGATTTTATGAATAGATAGCTGATTGTGTTTATTTTCGTGCAGAGGAGGAGAATCTCCCGCTCCCCCTCCGCCATTTAAAATTGACTTGTAGGCACGATGCCGTAAGTATATCAAAGTAACAACATCATATTGAGATGGTTACCTTTGTTCTCATTTACTTCATTTATGTTATGTGTTATATTGACTTATCGTGGCTCTTTGGAAGGAAAACCAAGAAGGAAGGAGGAGTGAAAGGCTGGGGTAAATACACACATCCTTGGCTACATCCCCAGTTCTGCACACACAGTGTTTGTAAGCTCCTCAGAAGAAGGATTATAGCATGAGCTGTTTATCACTGATTCTGAACTACAGAAGGACATCAAGTCTAAAGCCTTCTGTTAAAGCTTCTACATGAAGACCAGTGAGAAAGGACACTTTCTGAAAGTCAAGTGTCCCCAAAACATTCCAGACTCTATCCCTAAAGATCAAGGTATCAAAAAATCACCCTGTGAGAAATCTCTGCTGGTGCTCCTATGGGGCTTAGGAATGATTTTGATAACCCCGCTGGGCTCTGGCAGACTTTAGAAGCTCTGTGGGGAGGTTGGCACCCCACAACCCCACGAACGGAGCCACAGGGCAGGTGAGAGGCAGCGGGAGGCCCCCGCCTCCTGCTGCTCCAGCCCCTCGCCAGGCTGCTGCCAGCGAGCTGCCTCTTCTCCGCGACACACTTCACCATCCGCTGCCCATCCTTGGCCTGCCGGAGCAGCCAGGAAGTTTTTTATCACCTCAGTGCTTCTTCGTGGCACTCGTCCAAGCGAGGAGGGGTCCCCCCATCATGCCAGGAACCTGGTGGAGCGGCACAGTGGCACCACAGCCCGGGGAGAGCCTCCTCTCCTCCAGTAGAGGTAAGCGTAGCCACGCAGGTGGGTCTCCAAACGCTGCAGCACGATCTGACACAGGCTTAAGCACGCAAATAGTCTTTTCTATTAGCCTGCCTTTAAATTTATGGCCTTCGTGCATTGCTCTTCATGTTAACGGTGTTTCGCAAGATGTACGGGGTTTGCAACGCGGCCAGATTGCTGTGAGAATCGTAACTTTGCTCCCGACTGCATTTTGAGTGATTAGAACAGTAACCTTCATACCACCTTAACAGCCACGTTGGTATTTTATTACATATATTCCCAAGCAGATTATGTTGTTAAGGTAGATATTTTGAACCATAACTCAGGAGGAGAAAATACAAAGCCGTCGCAGAAATCTGTTGCTGGAGAGCATGGAAATTGGATGCTTTCAAACTGCATTTGGGCTCAGATGAAAATTTTAAAAGGTGAGCTTTTTTTTTTTTTGACTCTCCAAGCCTCTTTGCTCGCCTGCCTAGAGCCACACAGACAAAAAGTGACGCTTTTTAAACAGAGGCAAATTTTCCTGATGAGGGCGAGATATAGTCACAGCAGTCCTTCCTCCGAAAGGCAAACTGACCACAAACACACACCATGGAGCCTAATTAATATTTTAATATTCACCGGTCAGAGATACAGAGCTCTAATACGTAAACTTTCAAACCAACAGCATCTCTCTAGATTAATGCTTAAAACACCAGGGAGCATCTGAAAATGTGACCATGCCCAGCTGAAATTATCAGAAGCATCTGGTTGTGCTTCAACCTCACTTTTATTCCTCATTTTTTTTGCATCTTTCTCTCAGATTTCTTTTCTTCATATGAAACAGCCCCTTTGGCCATGTTACTTTGCCTGCCCCGGGTTTGACATCACGCCTTTAAGCCCAGGTGTTGTGTAGAGACTCAACGCACATCGTCAATGTTTGGAAGTTCCCCAGGCACCTATGCCAGGGAGACAACCCCAGCATCAGCAGGTATGTATCCAGGTAGCTCTGGGATTGCTCCAAGTTGTGGGGCACCCTGGATTTTTGCAGATGGACTTGCCCAACCTGCTTCTGGGCTGACGTCTAAGGAGCAAATTCTTCCTCTTTGGAAAGACAGGGAAGCATGCAAATACCCATCTGCTCTTGTATTCTTACTGCGAGCCCCTTGATTTCCTCCTGGCCCTAGTCCCTGGCCTAGTTTATGGCCTGCTTGGCCAAACTCCTTGAAATCCTGCCATCCCTGCACTTCCAGAGCCTTGGCCCCCAGTGGGAGCAGAGCAGAACCGTGGCCGCAGGCCAGCTGGACGCCCACTCCCAGCTCCTCCCCACCGCTCACTGGAGGTGCCCAGCAAGCGCACACCTACATCGAGGTGCACATCACGGGCACCCTGAGCTGCTGAAGGCCTGTGTGCTGTGTGGGATGACCCTCAAGGCTATTGTGGAGGGTCCATAGGTACGAGGTCAGCTACACCACAGCATATGAATCAGCATCAGTGTCCGTAGGAGGGGGAGGTCTGAGCGGGCGCATCACCTGAAGACCACCAGTGACAGAAACCCCAGGGCCACCAGCGTGTTTCAGCAGCAGCCAGTGAAATGGCTCTTCCCCAGCTCCAGGAGGAGTCAGGACAGGCAGGAGCCTCCCTCCTTGTCCTTCTCAAGGTGTAGGAAAACAGGCATGAGAGAGGGTGGCTTCAGGGCTTTCTCACTCAAAACAGGGCTACACAGATGCAATAGCACCGTGTAACGAATGCTGCGTTGGGGAGCTGTTGCTATGGTGAGAGAAATAATATTTAAGCACCAACTGTTTATAAATATAAAATTCCTACAAAGTTTTCTAAAATTAGATTAAGGGGGCTAGGGCTGTCAGGATATTGTAAAAGACTTGAGAAATACTGGTATTTTTGGACACAAAAGATCAGGGTACTCCTAAAACAGCAAACGCGAGTCCAAAATTCTAAACATCAAAAAGTGACAACTCTGCTGTTGTGCTTCCCGAGTTTTAAATGCAGCCTCATAGCCCTGAACCCACTGTCGCAGCCTGGCAGGCCTCTGAGAGTGGAGGCAAGAGCATCATTCCCAGGGATTTATTTTTCTCTCAAACAATTGCAGCGCAGGGACTCGGGCTCTGCTGCTGCTCCTGGCCCGCTTTGCTGCCGAGTCAAGTTGTTCTGAGCTGCTGCTGAACATGCTGGTGCTGTGGCCCCACAGCTACACTTTGCAAATCCAAGAGTCAGAGGTGAAGATTTGGAAATCCCTGAGTGCGGGAGTCAGCCCCTTGCAGAGCTCAAGGGCTGGGTGTTGCTTATGGGAACATAAGAAAACTGCTGTGATCCCTCATAATGCCCAGCCAGCACCAAACAGGCACAAAGTAAAACAGAGAGATAAAACCCCGCATATCCACTGTAGTGTCTCCAGAACCATAAGCTGGCTCCTGTTGGCAGCTGCCATTTCGGCAGGGGTGCAGTTAAAGTGCTACAAATGCAGCTGAGTTGGGAAACGCCTGGCGAAAAGGGAACGTTCGAAGTTGCCAAAAGCCCGGCTCATTCATTTCGAGGGGTCGAAGAGAAGCAGAAAGTGAGAGGAACGTGGCCATCAGAGCACGCAACTGCCTCA
>NW_009732009.1:0-252 GCF_000703405.1 Apaloderma vittatum | reverse complement strand
TCCCTGCCTGTCCCGTGGTGCCCCCGCCGCGGCGGCGCAGGGAGGATTCCTGCCGCTGCAGAACCGGTCCCCATGACAGTATGTTTTTGTTTTGGGCTTTTTTTGTGATGAGAAAAGGCCACCGGAAAAAAAGAGCAAATAAATGCACATCGCCATCGCTCCCCAGCCGGCGGGGCCCTGGGGTTGTGTTGGGAAAGGAGAGAGGCAGTGGGGAGGGAGGGAGGCAGCGGGTCAGGCTGCGGGGGGGCTGTC
>NW_009732008.1:0-955 GCF_000703405.1 Apaloderma vittatum | reverse complement strand
CCCGCTGTTTCCTTTAGCTGCAGCATCAGGGAAGCGCGACCGCTTTCCTGGGACCAAGAGGAAAGGGGCCTGTGCTGACAGCTCCGTAGGTTCCCTCTTGGATTCGGAGTTCTCGGTTACTGTCGCGAGTGTTTTAGGCCCGAGCAGGGCCGAGCCTTCTGCAGCTTCTCTAGCGCTGCAGATCCTGTGGAGCTTCTCCCGGCTACACTTCCCTTACCCTTAGCACAAACACGCCCCACGCTCTGTAAACATCTGCAGGCACTTATCACACGTCGCCTCTCCCGGATTCTGTTCTCCCTCCAGTCACCTCCCTCATTCTTCTGACCGCACAGGAACTCTGCTTTGCGCTGGCAGCTGCAGAGGCCTCACCGGGCCGCACTCAGAACCACCCCGCTCGGCAGCCGGCAGGAGACCCCCTGCACCCTTCTCACCCCTCGCTGCTGCCCACACAGAACAGAGGGAACAGTGCGGGACAGATTCTGAAGACAAACACCACAGTGGGGGCCTCTCACCTCTTCTCCTCTGGCAGGGACTGTCCCAGATCCCGTGTCGCAACTCAGCAAGCCCAGGGATTCGGGTCTTCTCCCACCTCTGGTGTTTGCAGAACCCTCCTGTGGAACAGAAGTTCTGCCACTTCCTGCCAGAGACCCAGAAGCAGCAGTTCCCAAACAGCACCAGAATGGAGAGCAGACAGTCAGTTCAAAGATTTTATTTAACTGTCATAAAAGGAGAAGCAGACGATGATTCCAAACCTGTTAACCCGGGTCTAGGATTTACAGACAATATGCACCAAATCAAATTAACAAAAGTCTCTCTAGGGGCAGGGCAAGGGAGAGTTAGAGGCAAAGACGTAGCTATGAGAAAGCCACATGTACTTGGTCCCAGTTCTAATACAACCTCAGTGTGGTAGGATCCAAATAAGGGCTGCGGAGCTGGAACGTGCCTGCCCAGCCCT
>NW_009732007.1:10598-10881 GCF_000703405.1 Apaloderma vittatum | reverse complement strand
GAGCTGGGATGGTTCAGTCTGGAAAAGAGAAAACTTCGAGGGGACCAAATAGCTGCCTTCCAATACCTGAAGGGAACCTACAGGAAGGCTGGGGAGGGACTTTTTACAAGAGTGGCTACTGATAGGACAGGGGGAAATGGGTTTAAGTTGAAGGAGAATAGATGTAGATTAGATCTTACGAGAAATTCTTCAGTACAAGGGTGGCAAGACGTTGGAATAAATTGCCCAGAGATGTTGTGGCTGGCCCCCCCCCGCAGGGGTTGAAGGCCCAAGTGGATTGAGG
>NW_009732007.1:0-10567 GCF_000703405.1 Apaloderma vittatum | reverse complement strand
TAGTTGAGAGGCGTCCCTGCCCATGACAGGGAGGTTGGATTAGATGATCTCTAAGGTCCCTTCCAGCCTAGGCCATTCTATGATTCTATGATTCTATGAATGTGGAGCACTCAGGCTTCTCCCCTAGCAGGTAAAGTAATCACCAGGTCTATGCATGTCCTCCTCTGGTGGGAGCATTGACCACCATGCAGGGTGGCTCCTCCTGTTGGGTGATTGTTAGTGGCTGAGCATGCAACTGAATTAAAGTCTTCAGCTTTCTGGATGAGCCCTCCAAACACACTAACAGTGCAAAGAAGACAACTAGACTAGTTGTAGCCATGTTGCTGTGTTCCTTGACAGAAGGGTGAAGCCTGACCAGCCCTCTCAGCCATCAGGTGGAACAGGTCGGTGCTTTGACTTCTGAAAGGACCCAGGGCTATCTCTGTAACAACGTTGACTAAGCAGGATTTAAGGAAAACCTCAGAGTTTCCTATCAGCTTTGCTATACAGCAGTATCTTCAACTGTTTTGCTCCATGCTCTATGGGAACTCAGTCATTCACTCTTCTCCCTAGCTACTCAAATAATGGATTAATCTACCTCTAGTTGCTCTTTCTCACACCCCAACTGCCTTCCCAATCATGTCGTGTAAATCGATTAATGAGTACAGCCCACATCTTGGGCTACACTCCTCTAACAGCTTGTTAACATTAATTAGCCCATTTGAAGGAAGTATTGGTTGCTTTCAACCATGGAGATACCTAACCATACCATGAGGTGCAAAAAGAGTTTGGGGCTCATGTACCATCCTAGGAAAGCAAAAAGTCCTGGCTGGACATAAAAGCACAGAATACACACGCCTATTCCCTGCCTAGTCTTAGACCCGAGCAGACTGCACACATGGCCCAAGGCAGGAAGGATGTGTTCACACTGGTCAGAAAGGGAGATATTTCAGCTGTATGGACATGAGCTGTGCTGGTCTCCAGGTGAGCTGACCTCAAGGTGAGCTGGCCCTCTTGAACTGTTTCATTTACTACAACAGATGTAGCCTACGTACTTCCCACTTCCTGCTGGCAAGAATAAGCTATTCCTACAAATTCGGCAGAAAGACATCTAACCTTCACCCAAATCTTTTCTTCATTTTGCCACTGGACTCTCTACAGAACTAGAGGAACATTATGCCTTTGTGGTTACACCCAGCAGTACTCGATGGCACATCATGTACTATACCAGGACCTTTCACAGATGAAGAGGCTGGTCAAGTACTGCAGCTCCAGGCAATGGCAAAGCCTCAGAAATTTATGATTCAACCACATGAAAATCGAGTAGCATTTGAGTCTGATACAACAAATGTTCTTACACACTGTCTTCAAGTCCAACTTTCTGTAAGACATCTGAAAAGCTACACTGAGGCTTTGTGTCTGAAACAGCAAACCGACACCCTCATGCGTGAAGAGGGTCTAGTATCACTGTCTGTTCCTTGTAGTGTGAGCAGGAACTGGTTTGCTTTCCTCATAAAAGTATGTGCATTTCAAATGCACAGCAATTCAGAAATTATAAACAGAAGTGTGTAACAGTTGGAGGAGACTGAGGGGTGACCTCATTAAAGTCTATACTATATAAAGGGTAAGTGTCAGAAGGATGGATCCAGGCTCATCTCAGTGATGTCCAATGACAGGACAAGGGGCAACAGATGCAGGCTGGAGCATAGGAGGTTCCACAAAATCATTAGGGAAAACTTTTTCCCTGTGAGGGTGACAGAGCACTGGCACAGGCTGCCCAAGGAGGTTGTGGAGTCTCCTTCTCTGGAGACATTCAAGACCTGCCTGGACACCTTCTTGTGTGACCTACTCTAGGCCATCCTGATTTGGCAGGAGGGTTGGACCAGATGATCTTTTGAGGTCCCTTCCAAGCCCTGACATTCTGTGATTCTGTGATATGAGGGCATCACTCATCACAAGTGGGCATTTAAAGAGACACATGTGCTCTGTTCTGAATCAGCTAAAACCAAATTGTTGATGTGACTACCCGTCACTAAGAGGATGCTGTGGGAGATGGTGTCAAATGCTTTACTGATGTCCTCCCTCCCACTGGTGCTTGCTTTCAAATTCCAGCTTGGTGCCCTTTTCCCAGACCTGCAGTACTTGGAGAAACCCCTCTGATTTTCTAAGCAGAAACACATGTCCCTGCTTCCTTCTCATGGATTTCTAGTACAAGGCATGTTTCCAATGCCACCAACTTCATGGTTTGCTCCTCAACTTCTACTGGTCATATGGCATTTGTCTAAAAAAGGTCGCACCTCAAAGCAGAGACGTGTTACCTGGGACGACTGCGCAGAGCCATGCAAACCGTCTCCTGATGGTAACAGCTGTCTAATGCATTTTGTATCAAAATGAGGTAGGAAGCCAAGTTTTGGTCCTCTGACCTGTGTTGCTATAGATGTGGGGTTATAGCACTGCGGTTAACTCACCATTACCCCAACAGTGACAGCAGAAAGTCATCCAGCAAGAGGGTTTTGCAATTGGAACGGGTAAACAGATTATCTTTTGTTGTTCTTATCTGCTTATCCATTCGCTGGTAATATTATATAACCTACACCTTCATTCAGGGTTTGTTTAAACACATAAAGGCAATATCCTTAAAGTCTTCTGCAAATACACTGAATATGCTTTGGGAAAAAAAGAAGTTTAATATTTTTATAAAAGAAAGGCAGACCAGGAGTACAGCATGTTTGCCTGCTGCCCAGTCCTTTCCAATACAGCAGACATTAACATCAAATGCACAGAGAGAGAAAGCTGTTTCCAGCGAGCATTTTCCTCTTTGGAATGTTTCATCTGAATCGTGCACTTTACAGGAACAGGGCAAGTAACACGAAAGTCACAAAATGCTTAGTTTTTGTAAAAGCTTCATCCTTTACAAAATCCAGAAGCTACAGCCAGTGACTTTGCTGCATTTAGACCTAGTCCTTAGTTGTTCCTTTTGAAGGAGGTGTAAGAGAATTGCATATAATTTTAAATTACTGCAACAGAAGACAGTGATTATTGGACTACTGACACATGTACTTACATACATCTTTCTGGCAAGGTAAAATAGCTTGCAGTGTATTCACATTTTAAAGCCTTTTCCCACTGCCAGAGGACACAAAAGCATAATTAGGTCACGAAGTGCTTTAAGTGGTTTCTCTTGAATTATTCTCATCTTTGGGTAGTTAAGATTAGCAAACAAAATCAGATTTTAAGGTGAAAACTATTCATTTTTGCTGTTTCCATAGCAAAACCAAAGTCACCTCTTGCTGTAAGCTAAATTTCTTGTGGATCCTGGAAGAAAGGGTAAGAAATCAAGCAAAGGAGCAAGCAGAGATTAGAGCTTATTCTTGCACTTTCGGTAAAGCCTTCCATGGACCACAAAAACACATTTGTAGCTATCATCATAGGTTTCACTTCTGCAGTTGCTGCCTGGCAAGAAAGAATGTGCTGGCATATCTTTGGTAGTATCGTAAAAAATCCCCAAATCAGCTTAGGAATATTTCAATGTTAATAATAACCTGTGCTGGTCTAACAAGCTTACTCAGTGACCTCGGAGCAAGAACTTAACTCGACAGCTGGGAGGGGAAAGGGGGAAACTCGGCTTTTGGGAGAAGTGCAAGTGCACCCCGGCCACGCCGTGGAGGGGCCTGGCCATTTGCCCAGGTTGGGGAACGGCTCCTGACAAAGGCGGGAAATGCTGATGCCAATTTCCCCCAGCAAGGCATTAAAAACTGTTTTTCCCTGCTACCGATGCCACAATTTTTAAACACACATTGAAAACAAAGGGCATTTGTTCTTATGGGCTTAAAAACATGCAGTTTACTTTATATATAGCAGGAATAAATCTATTTATTTTTTCTTCTTTGTCAGAAATGTTTCTCTGTGGGCTTATAGCCATTCATGTTCAAACCTCAATTGTTTTCCCTTGTGTTTCCAGAGGTGGGTTGTGGTTTTTTTAAGGCAGTTGTTCCTCTCTAACTGGATGGGAGCAGAAGTAAATCAGCTTCCAAGTGTTTAGAAACAAAGGAACAATGAAACATTCAGCCAAGCTTGCCTCAAGAGATCCTTTTTTTTTTTCCTTAATACTTTCAGGGCAATTTGCAACACGAAAACTGCCTGAGAGCTCAGAGGATTTGGGAGGAGGAGCTCCGAGCTGCAACTATGTCTTTCCTGGGAGATTAAAGGCCAGATCTCCCCCTCATGTAAGCTTCTGGAAATCATGCAACTGCCCAGAGCTGGGAGAACAATTTGATCCGTTTTCTTGCAGCGGTGTGCTGAGGGTAAATGACCATGATTAATGAGTTACTGTTTGTCAACAGAAGCGCTGCAACTGTGTGAGAGACAGATGGCTTCAGGTTTCTCAGCAGTGTAAGCAAAATTCAAATATACAGCCACTCTGCTTGTGGACCTGAGACAAGTTGAAGAGCCAAGTGGGACCAGGGAGGGCAGGTGCCAGGAATTTGGGAGGAAACGCAGCCAAGGTAGGCAGCCCTCGGCTCCCCTGGCTTGCTTGTAGCATCTGCGAGTCATGCCTGGTTGTCGCAGCTTGTGGCAGTTGTGAGAGAAGACTTGTCATTCAAATCCCTGCAGCTAACAGGTTTTACACGATCATCCCGTGGGCTGACAGCAAACAGTGATGTAACAGAGGCCAACTGTCACCTGGGAAGCTGTCACGGCACTTATGCCCAATTGCCTGCACACACACTTCCTTAAATGCTAGGGGGCACTTCTGACTGAAGCACACAGCTCCTGATAAGGCTAGGACCGTATTTTTGACCATGAGAGAAATTTCCAGTTGTGTGTGCTGACACCACTGAAAAATTATTAACCACCTTGCTCTAAGACCTGAAAGAAAAGGCAGAGGCAGAGGGAGGAGGGTATCACCCACACCCGGTCAGTCCCGAGCTGCTGTTGTCTCCCCAGCATCCCCGAGCACTTAGGATATGCAGAAAGACACAGATTTGTTTCAAACTCACTGCAGGTAATTTCAGCAGTCAGGATGCAATCATGTGGGCTGGAAAACAGCCAAGGTGCTGATTAGCACCTTACAGCAAAGTCACTGGGGATCAGTAACGGTGATGGGGTGTTTGACTAGCTGCTGCTGGGCTCTGAGTGCAGGGCCCTGCATTTCCTGCCCTGCTCAGCTGCTCTCCCATCATTTGGCCTTTGCACCATGACCAGACAGACCTGAGCAGAAGTGGTGACAGTCTCTGGCATCTTTTCCTTCTGGTCTTTTGCCTTTCCTTGGGAGGAGGAGGAACAGGATGCTTGGGGAAGGCAGTGAGACATTGGCCTGGCTGGGCTGCTGGCACTAGCAAATGTTCCCAAGAAAGCTAACACATAGCTTCTACTGCTGTTTAAAAATAAGATCTTCATGGCTTTGCATTTTGCTATTGCTGTTTCAAAAAGAGAATGTTAAAATAGATTAGATATGAATGGCTGTATTCTTTGCAGTTTTACAGTTAGTTAGGCAGTTCAAAATGTCATCATCTTTTCCAGGCAGCATTTCCTTGTTACCACCTCTTCAAACCTTATCTGATTTCTTTCTGCTCCTCAGTTTTGTCAACTTCCCTTTGTTTTATTTCGAGTGTTCTGCATCTTTTCCACCAGCTTTCATTTTGCTTTCTGAGCTTTTTTAAAATCTATTTCCCAGCTAACAAAAATGAAGAACCAACACCATAAATTTTTGTGATTTTAATGATACTACATAATGTAAAAAAAGGAGGGAGGCACAGGAAGGAAGTAAATATTTTTAGAAGAAAAAGAGGATGTTTCGAAAGTACCTGCAAGAGAGAGGACAGCAATGCTGGTAATGGTGTTGAAAAAATTACATATGCAATGGGTGAACGTTTTTATGATCTCAATTTATCTGAGGGATGAATCCCGGCTTAAAGGAGGAACTGTGGTCCCGACTACAGGGATCAGTCTGTTCTTAATTTGAGATGACAACATGACCACACAAATTCAGTGTGAAGAAAGAGACTTTTGTGTTCCTCTGGTGAACATGTCCCAAACATCCCTGTGCTGGGCTGTGAGGTTGCGCTCAACATGGTTAGAAGAGTACAGACTGACAACCTGGAATACACATGAGTTGGTGGGACAGTCAGCGGGGGTAGAAAATCCTGAGCAGAGAGAGGTTCATGTTACTAACACAAAACTGCCCTGCAAAAGGATGAGGTGTGACCAATAGGTTAGATTCTAGACAAGGATGAAGGCAGTTCAGCTCCCAAACTTCTGTTTAACTCATGTCCATTCAGCCCCAGCCCACCACCCTCCCCGACAGGTAAGAGCAAGTCTCTGCAATGAAGCAGGCTGCAGTGTTGCACCAGGACAGACAAGTCTAGCACTGGCTGCTAGAATTAAAATAATTGCATGATTTTTTAAAAAAAATCTGGACCGTTTAAACACAGGAAGAGACTTGTAGCTTTCTCACCAACCAAAGCTTCTGCTAACGTTACCTACTGTACAAATACTGTGCTCAGCAGAGGAGAGGGGTTGATTTTCTTCCTTTTTGCAGCAGAAGCCTCGTAAGATACCTCCTTCCCAGTCCTTATTTTCCTGGCTGTGACCTGGTTCTCCCTGCCCCGAGGCAGGGCAGGGCACATCTCCTCAGCTAAGCCTAAAGCAATGTAAAGAGGGCATGATGCAAATATTTAGTCCCTAGAGATCTGCTGTAACCTCCACCTGGGACGTTATCAGCAGCTCAAGCTGCCCCTGGGGCACCTCCTCAGGCACTCTCAGGAGAGGAAGGAGCTTGAACCCAGCCAAGCCCAGCCTCTCCCTGGACTTAACCAAAACCTCTCAGCCTCACTAGCAAAAAAACACGTCTCAAAGTACCTCAGGGAGCGGCCCACAACGGCACATCCTGAGGCAAGAGGCCAAGAGGCAGCGCTGACTAAAGGCATGGAAAACAAAACATGAGTTTCCCGGCAAAGGGCTGGGCCAAACACTTGCACCTGAGATGCAGCCGCCTTCGGAGCAGCAGCTCCACCATGGCAGCTTCCCAGGCGAGCACCGGCCTGCAAAGCGGTCAGGCCCCGCTCCCCTGCCATCACTCCTGCTATCTCTAATGGCACTCCTCTACTTAACGGTTTTTACAGAATGCAGAAGTGCTGTCTGGTAGATAAAACCAAACTGAATGCAGAATTTGGTTTCTTTTCCTTTGCGACAGATAAAAAGAGAGCACAGTAGAACACAGGTATTTTAATAGTTTTTACTCAAAGCGATATAATTACTCATGATCCAAGATTGGTTTGCCACATGAAATCCAATTTCTGGTCGTTGCCTAAATCAATGCAAGGCTCATTCCTTTTGCTGTTAAAATCGATGGCAATTTAAGCGTTAAGAGGAAGCTGGGCCGCGGTTCTGTGAAAATGTAAACCAGATCTTTACCTCTCGGCCCTGCTTGTTTTTAAAAAAAGAAACTCGGCAAACCTACACCATGTGAAGCTTCCCTCTCTCCTAAATATGTGTTTCAAAAAAGGTTTCACAAAATGTTTCACTCCCTTGACTGAAATGTTTCCCTTCTATCATATTACCTATAGAACTGGATTGGTGGCATTTCAGCAACTGCATGTGAGCCTCCCAAAGCACATAGGCCTGAACAACTTTCATGTAGGTGATATTTTTTCGTAGCTGTGTGACTTTGGGTACTCTTATCCTGCACATCCTAACAATCCTCAGGGACATTCTCAAGACCTTGGAGAGGGGCCATTGCTCTCGCCACCTGTGGGCATGCTGCAATTTGCAGGGGCCAGTCACAGCACTAATTTGCTCTAAGGCTTCACAGACAGATTAAAAAAAATGATGAAATTGAGAGAGGTCTAGTCAACACACGCTATTGTAGAGCTGTTCTCTTCCAGTTCTAGCTGTATGAGATCTAACAGCATGGTTTTCTTCCTCCTTGCAAATTCAGCCAAAGAAAGATGAGCTAATGCAGAGAAGTAAGCCTTCTGGGGAAAAAAAATATAATAAAATGAAAAATTGTATTTAATGTCTGTTTTCAAGAGGTTGCAAGCAGTTAAAGCAGAAAAAGAAGTATTTTTGGAAGCCTGCTTGTAAGGAGAGGTGGAATTGAGATGTTTAATCCTAGGTACCTTCTAGAAAAGGAGACCATCAGCAGGAGCAAACTGCAGAAAGCATGTAGCACCCATACTTGTGTCTGCAGTGATGACTGACACTAGTTTCATGATCTCTTAATGCAGTGCAAGTTCTCACTCAAGCAGGAGAGGGTGGTCCTGTCTTACTGCTGCTCCCAGCTCTCATTCCCATCCTCTCCCTTGCACAGATACCAATGCTCACAGAATCATAGAAACATCAAGGTTGGAATGGACCTTAAGATCATTAAGTCCAACCTACAGCCCTACACCACCCTAACACTAAACCATCTCCTGAAGTGCCACATCCAGCTGTTTTTTAAACACGTCCAGGGATGGTGACTCCACCACCTCCCTCAGCAACCCATTCCAATGCTTCTCCACCCTTTCGGCAGTCTTCCAGAGCCTAATACTCCCTGAATAGGTTCTTTCTGATACCCTGTGTGAGCAGGATGTAATGTTTTAATACTAAATTACTTATATGAAGACATTTGATGTTACATTTGATTTTGATTTAGCAGACCAATACAACACTATACTGAAATCACAACACAGGTATCATATAGTAATTGCAATAGGCAGCAGAATCACAATAAAACATGAATCTCAAGACAATTCTCTATACAGTCTCCATCACAATGCTGGGCATCTCAAGTCACCGCAAAGAAATAGGTGGGTTGAAGACGGCTCAAGACCATTGTCCTCTTCACAGTTGATTTTGCTGTTTCTTCAACTGTTATATTTCATATTGGGTTGTGACATATATACACTTCCCCCCTCAAGAGATTTTATACTTACTATTTTAGGGCACGCCAACTACACAACCAGTTGGCCTGCTCAGCTGATACAGCGGCCCACCTACAACAAAGGTCACCCTCCAGTCCCTTTGGTGTTGAGATAAGCTCAGCTTCCTTTACAACAGCTATAGTCACTTCCTATGTTCTTTCCTGAGCTTCATGACCACACTATTCTTGCTTGCCTCCTCTGAGCCTTTTTCCACAGCAGGGGTTTGTCATCTAACCTCACAGCCATATGGACCGCACCTATTAATTTAATCAAGCATGCCAGCAAATGCAGCCAGGCACTGGAGCTCAGGCATTCAGGCTTAAATAGAAGAACAATGCCTCCTGGCCATCTCTCAGCCGAGCTCCTGGGCATGATCCAGAGGTTAGCACAAAGGGGCAACACTCTCAACTGAAAGGCTGCGTGTGGACACCCTGCTACAGGTGGTCACTCTACAGTGAGGCTGACAGTGTGGGCACAGACATCCTCAGTGAGAGAAAACAGCCTGGGGCAATCCCAAGCACAAATACAGGCCAGACGAGTGGGTTGAGAGCAGTCCTGAAGAGAAGGACTTGGGGTGTTGGATGGATGAAAAACTGAACATGAGCCAGTAACGTGCATTCACAGCCCAGAAAAACAATCGCATCCTGGGCTGCATCAGAGAAATGTGGCCAGCAGGTCGAGAGAGGTGATTCTTCCCCTCTCTCTACTCTCGTGAGACCCCCTCCTGCAGTTCTGTGTTCTGTATTCATCTCTGGGGCCCTCAGCATAAGAAAGACACGGACTTGTTGGACCAAGTCCAGAGGAGGGCCATGAAGACGACTGGCGAGTTGGAGCACCTTCCCTGTGAGGACAGGCTGAGAGAGCTGAGGATGTTTATCCCCTTTTTAAATTAAAATAGGATCTGGACAGCAGATGAATGTCTTTACTGCACCCTACGTGGCAGGTTGCTGCCTCAGTTCTGCATGTGTGCTATTAGGTGCAGGATGCCATACTGCAATCATGAACTAGGGATGCGTATTATATAAACCTAATGTTATTAGCTTTCCCTGATAATTCATGATAAAATACACATTATGTATTGTAGAGTATAATGGTACAGCAAGAAACACTGATTAATATAGGTATTAAGCACAGGAGCTGTGCTGCTAATATACACAGAGTAGAATTCAAAGCCTTTCAGTGCCTGTGTGGCCTGTCCTGCCACCCCTAGGGACAGTCATCCTGTAAAGCGAGGCCACTGGGAGCATTAAGCCTCCTCACCAGAGTGATGCTTCAGATGAAATCAGACGACTGCGGCTCTTCAGATGGTCTGACAGAGGCTAGGGCTGAGGAAAGGGCAGGGGAAAGGCAAGCATGGTTATGAAATAAAGTGCAGGATCCAAGTGTAAGAAAGCTATCTGTTGGAAGCAGGAGGGGCAGATCCTCAAGTCACAGGCCATGGGAGCTTCTCACTGATGGGGCAGGACCTCACTGCAGCAGGCACGGTGCTGACACAGCTGAGGAAGAGACTCGCCAGCCTGCCTCAGTGCTCAGCCACTCGCAGGACCAACACGCATTACTGCTTCAATGCCAGAAACCAGCCAACTATTACTGACCAAACTCACTCTCCCGCTTTCCTTTAAACAAGACAACTCTCCACCATCAAAAGGGGGAGTGCCGGGTCATGCACTTTGGTCACAACA
>NW_009732006.1:0-5261 GCF_000703405.1 Apaloderma vittatum | reverse complement strand
GTGCCCAGTTTGTATTTGTGCCAGGGATTAGTTCAACTCAGGTGCAGGACCTTGCATTTTGACTTGTTGAAGCTCATGCAGTTTGCAATGGCCCATTTCTCAAGCCTGTCAAGGTCCCTCTGGATGGCATCTCTGCCCTCAGGTGAGTCCACGGCACCACACAGCTTGGTGTCGTTGGCAAATTTACTGAGGGTGCCCTCAATGCCTTCATCCATGTCGCTGACAAAGATGTTGAACAGACCCAGAACAGACCCCTGAGGAACTCCACTTGTCACCGTTCTCTATGTGGACATTGAGGAATTGACACGAAGTGCGACCATCCAGCCAGTTCTTTATCCGCTGAGTGGTCCATCTGTCAAATCCATGTCTCTCCATTTTAGAGACAAGGATGTCATGTGGGACAGTGTCAAACACCTTGCACAAGTCCAGGAAAATGACATCCGTTGCTTTTCCCATGTCAGCTAGCGCTGTAGCTCTGTTGTAGAAGGCCACTAAATTAGTCAGGCACGACTTACCCCTCGTGAAGCCATGCTGGCTATCACCAACCACTTGATTACTTTTTATGTGGCTTAGTATAGCTGCCAGGAGAATCTGTTCCATGATTTTACCTGGCACAGAGGTAAGGCTGACTGGCCTATAATTCCCCGGGTTGTCCTTGGTCCCTTTTTTAAAGCAAAATCAAAACAATTTAAAAATGTTATTTTACTTTGTGGGAAACCTTAACATTTTATTTTATTTTTTTTATTTCCACAATAGGCATTTCTGAAGCTCCCATTCAGTTCAGCATGCCCTCAGGTGAGTCCATTCAGACTAGTCTGGAGGGCCTCCAGACTAGACTCTGGAGGGCCTACCTACTACCTTCACAACTGCACAACATTTCTGAGAGCAACCTTAACATATAGCCCACAATGATGTCAATCCTAACCTTGTCACTGGATGTACCTCCCTAAAAATCTTGAGTATTTAATTTTGAAAAATAATTTCTCAACTATTTCTACACAGCCAGAAGAACAAGATCTCTCTTGGACTTTGTTGAATCAAGCAGGCTCTAGGCTTATACTACCATTTTGGTGATACACTCATCCTTCATTTTTTTTTTTCCATTTTTTCCAAAGACTGCAGTCCTCCCATTTTTTTTTTCAAGCCGCAGCTCCTAATAAATAACCTGGCTGACTTCCTTTATGATTTTTTTTAAAGTATGGTCTGCTAGAAAAATGTGTGTGTGAAACTTTGGACAGATTGGTTGAGTTTGGGGAAAACTAGCAAAGGAGAAAATTGATCTTAGTTACACAGATGTTGCTAGGGAGAAACTCCTGTCTCTCCAATAGGCACAAGAAATGGTGATTTGAGATCATGAAAAAAACCCAGCCTGCTGAAGAAGGAGAAGCTAATGAAATGTGAGTTTGGAACATTCACTCATTCTAAACCTGCTGGCAAGGAAAAGAGAGGAAAGAACCTGCTTTTTATGCAACCAATTGGAAACATCACTTTCCCTCAAGGGAAAGGCTCTATAGATCAGGCAATGTATATTCACAGAACCATGGTTATCCAGAAAAAATACGAGCAGCTTTTTCATTTTATATATCTTATAACTGCAGCTCTGAGGAAACTTTGGTACAGAATGAGAAAAATTCCCATGCAAAATTAACGGAAAAATGAAGATTTGTTAGATTCCATTAACCTGCTCACTGCCAGTATGTTGCTCATACCAAAGACTTTCTGATGACTTTGGCATCTAGTCTGGAAAATAACAAGCCAAAGAACTTCTATTATCTGCATTTTATTACAAAAGGTAAAAATAAATTTAAAAAAAATGCTCATTTACCATTTTATGTTCCTAATGTCTAATCTGTTCTTTTTCATTTCTCAGCTCCATTTGCCTTCTTTAGACTTATATTGCCTTTAAGCAGTTGTCATTTAGTGCCCTTCTTTCCCTCTCTTCTCTGTTTTTTCATTGCTTTATTAAATGATATACCTCAAATTCTCCTATGTCCTTCAGTCTCATAACCTGTGTTTCTTCTTCCTGAAGCTTGTCGGTATCCTCCTCCTCTTACTACACATGAGGTGGGTATAATATCTCCAAGATAATGCATGAGAGCACAAAGTCAGTTATACCCCACGAGGTGTACCAAGCTCTTACATATACAACATCAATTGGTACTGGCCTTTTGGGCTGCAGTCTCATGTTTCAAATGCATGCATGCAGTTTTGTGTCATCTTTCTGTACCTTTCAGCGTTGTTGCATCTCAGTTTTTGACTCTCTTCATCCTGAACATGTGCTAGATTAGTAGGGGTAGTCTTCATTGAATCTGGCTTTTAAATCTCTCTAAATCCCTTTCTATTCTACTTCAGTAGTAGTAAGCTAGCACTTGATTTGGCTACTGTAGTACAAATCTCTGCGTTGTATGACCTTCAGGCTGTCTATAAGGTATGGTTTACTTGCTCATTAATAAGGTCTTCATTTTTAAGAGTAACTAGTCTAACATCAGTTCTATAAAAAATACACTGCTCCTAAAACTCATTGGGGCTTTTAAAACTTCCTACCAATTCTTCAATCCAGATGATATTTTTTACCTAGAGTCAATTTAATTATTTTTCCCAGATTATATCTTCTGAAATGGGATGCCAAGTACTACAGTAAATTTATAAATAGCTGCTGTATTCTTTATATTAATTTTAGCACTACCAAAAAAATAAGCTTTCTAGCTAGTATTTATTCTTCAGGAGTTCATGTATTGTCTAGGATGGGGATCACTGGAGCCATAATTTAATTCATTCACTAACTTTGAAAAGTGTTTTATTCCACAGTTTGCTGAGTGAAAGGCAAGTAGATTAAAAATGAGGATCTATTCATGAAAAAAAGTGGAATAATTCAGCCCTGTGAGCTGTTTCTTTATGATATTCTTTCCCTTGCCTTAATTCCTAAAAAAGTTCTTTATCACAGATTATTTTCAAAGTATTCCTTCCTCACCTGAAGGTCACTACAGTATTTACTTTTATGCAGTTCTTGAGTACATTACTTTTATCTTAGTTTTACCTTAGTTTTTTACATCTCCCAACTTTGATCAACGTTTTAGTTTACCTGAGACAAATTGTGAATCTACTTCTGTCAGAGTGAAATATGCCACTCTTAAACTGGAATAAGAGCATCCGCTTACTCACTTTAGTTCCTGTAAATTGGTTTTATGTTGTTAGTGAAAGTGAATAGACATTACTTAGTTGAGAGTACACAGAGCCAGCAACCATGGCTCAGCTGTCAGGCAGTAACTTGCTTTCCTGCAGTAATTCAATCACGCTCAATTATGGGTCCACATCGTCAATTTTATTGCTATAACTTTCATGGATAGGTGAAGCCTACAGCTTATATAACTCTGGGAGGTGATTGCCCTAAGATATGATCAAGACCATCTGCATTGTATGCATTCATATTTTCCAAGGTATTTGGGTAGTTTTTCTCTGTTCCTAATATTTCAAGCTTTTTTGATGTATAGTCTTACTGATGACAGGCTTGATACTACTGTAAGTTATCTCAGTCACT
This sequence comes from Apaloderma vittatum, assembly GCF_000703405.1. NCBI lineage: Eukaryota > Metazoa > Chordata > Aves > Trogoniformes > Trogonidae > Apaloderma > Apaloderma vittatum. Next base: position 1,723 of record NW_009732006.1, on the reverse strand, counting down.
TTTGAAACGTTATTAATTTCATGTCTTCCTTATTTATGAGTAGACCTGCTTTCTTCTCTCTGCTAAGCTTCCAAAAGCTCTTGTATTCCTTTCATATCTCTGGCACATATTTATTCATTTTGCTGTTTTGCTCCCCAATATCAATTTTCACTACAAACCTGCAAAATTTAACAGGAGCCCACTAAAAAGTTTATAAGATTTTCTGGAGAATCAAAATGTTATTTTCAGTGACTCAGCTCCCATAGGACGTTGTATTATCAAAATACAAATAACAGTTATAATTAATAGTAAAAATCCAGTTTCTTCCCTGAGGTCAGGAGAGTTATGAATCTGGTCTGCTACATTCTGATGAAGCTTTTCATTTCCACCGGTTTTCTGTGCAAAAGTGAGCAATGGTGTTGATTCTTTTCATAGAATCACAGAATAGCTGAAGTTAGAAGGAACCTATAAGGATCACAGAGGCCAAGTCCCTACTCCTCATGGGACTAAGTTTCTCCTGTGTTTGTTTCAGGAGTGTTCAAACCCCAGTCTTAAAAGAAAGTCTCAAAAGGGAAAGTTTACCTGAAAACAGACTGAACTTGGCTCTCTCATACAAGAAACAGTGGTTCCCGCAAAGCTGTACTCATTTTTTAAGGGTTATAGATTCATAGTCACATCTCTTTACATGTGTTGGTGATGACCATCATCTTATGTGACTCAGTGCAGATGTTCAAGGGTTTCAGGGGATCTTGGTGACCATATTGGTCATCCAGAATAAGTGAGCAGGATTTAAAATTTCTCTCAGGCTCCCCCAGGAAATTTTAGGGAGTCCCTGTCCCACACATAGAGATACACGTGCCATTTGGGTAATACTAACTTTCTCTTGAACTAGTGATGTGCCTGCCTTACATCACTTTTCTCTGCTAGGAGGGAGATTCACCAACTCTGACCTTGTTATGCATGCCAGGAAGGTGCTGGAAGGTTTAGAAAAGGCAAGAACAAGCACAGGCATGAGTATTTTCCAAAACCCATTTATGGAAGTTCAAAGCTGCTGTCAGACTCCTTCTATCAGCCTAACCTTCAGGTGACAGTTGCAGAAAATATTCAGCATCACCATTACAAGGTGCTGGTGTTGTACAACACTGAGCTTGTACTGACTTCTTAAACCGTCTTGTAGAAAAAAGAAGGGATGAGCTTCTTCTAACCATGTGTTCTGCCATGCAGCCTGTATCGCATCAGTTTGAACTGTCAAGTAGTGCTAAAAGGTTTGAAAGTGATCTTCCATCTTGATGCTCCCTATCAATACAAATTCATTGATTCTGAGGCAGAAAAAAAAAATAGATTGCATCCTGTGCCTTTAGTCTGCTTTGTGTACTGAGAACTCATTTTTTGTTTTACTTTCAAGGGGGATGTAAAAACTTTATTTCTATTTGTTTCCCCTGTAGATTGTAATTAGGGCAATCAATGTGTTTAGACAAAAAAAAAAGCAAGGAGATAACTGCATTATCATTCTTTGACTAGGGAGTTTTCATTCTGTTTGACATCATGTATTGAAGATTATTGTAATATAATTACTGTGGTTTTTGAGTGTCAAGAGAGTTCTTCAAGTCCCTTTTCAAATGAAAATTGATCAAGATGAGCAACAGGAATAAAAAGTTTAACTGTGAGAAGTTTTTAAAGTCTTTTAGGGATACTTGGGTGTATATGTGTGTTGGTGATATATATTGATATATACATATATAGA
>NW_009732005.1:1198-1420 GCF_000703405.1 Apaloderma vittatum | reverse complement strand
GTGCCGGGGCCGGCTGCGCTGCCGCAGCGCGGGCTGAGCTGAGGTGAGCGATACCTGTTCTCCGGTGTCTTCCCCAAACGCATCACATTTGCTTTTTCCCCTTCCCCTACAACCTGGCCTAGATGAGCTGAGTGCCCGAGGCGGGCGGTTTGGCACCTGGAACAGGCTCCTCTGGCGTTGCTGGGTGCCAGGGCAGCTCCTAAAGCGAGCAGCGCCTGCAGC
>NW_009732005.1:615-1158 GCF_000703405.1 Apaloderma vittatum | reverse complement strand
GGTCAGCGCTGCCCCGCCTCGGCTCTCCTCCCGTGCCCCAAAATCCGCTCGTGTTCCCGGGGATGACTTCCCTCTCCGCTCCATCAGGGCTCTGGTGACGTGAAGTACCACCTGGGAATGTACCACCGGCGGATTAACCGCGTCACCGACAGGAACATCACCCTTTCCCTGGTGGCAAATCCTTCTCACCTGGAGGCGGCTGATCCCGTGGTTCAAGGCAAGACCAAAGCGGAGCAGTTTTACTGCGGGGACACGGAAGGGAAGAAGGTGAGTTGGTGCCGAGACGCCTGCAGTGAAGTGGCCTCGGCTGGACGGGGTTTGGTGGGAGGCAGGGCGGTGGGAAAGCAAGGAAACCAGCTGGATTTTGTTTGCTGTGCCCTTTCCTGGGCAATCACCCTGCTGTCACCATGACTTTGCTCCCCATCCTTCCCCTCTGCCTCTGGGGATAACTTTGGTAGGAGCTCACCCACTCCAGGCGCCTGTTGCTGCTTCCTCCCTCTCGGAAGGACCGGCTCAGCCAGGCTGCGAGGAGCAGGGGAATGG
>NW_009732005.1:0-584 GCF_000703405.1 Apaloderma vittatum | reverse complement strand
CCCAAAAACTAACCCGAGCCTCACAGCTCGGCAGGGCAAGGCAGAAGGAGCCTCAAGCTGAAGGATCTCAGCGTGACCAGGGATAACCATTCCCAGGAAAGCTGGAGCCAGCAGCAGGAGGCATCTTGCCACAGCCCGGTGGGAGAGCAGGAGGGGAGCGGGCGATGGTGGGGGGGTTGTTTGCAGTCTGATTCTTTGCAGACCCGTCTCCAAAACCGAGAAGTGGAAGGGTGAGATCCGAAGTGCTTCCCTTCCTCCTACACCCCAAGGGCTGGATATAAATAGACAAACTCTGTCCTCGTCTGACAGGCGCGTCCTCAGCTAGCCCCTGGGCACGACAGCGAAATAATGTCACCGAAGCCGGCGCGAGCTCCTCGCCCGGCTCCTGCCCAAAGGTCTTCTGGGATAAAAGCATGGGGCAAAGGGGCAGTTTTCTCATCTTCTCCCAGTTAGGAAAGAGCTTGGCTTTGAGATGTGTGTCTTTGGGAGTGGGACTCACCTCTCAGACGAGCTGCTCCTTGTCCATTCGGGGACGCCAAAGGCTCACGGGGTCAAGACTTGGGCCATTCCCTGGAGGCTGCCCC
>NW_009732004.1:0-505 GCF_000703405.1 Apaloderma vittatum | reverse complement strand
TAGAATTAGAATAATTTCAGTGGGAAGGGACATACAATGAACATTTAGTGTAAATGCCTGACCAACTCAAGGCTGACCACTGGCAAGTGTGGGGCATTGACCACCTCCCTGGGACGCCTACTGCGGTTTTTTAAGCCTTAAATTGGAAAAGCAGGCGAAATTTCAATAGTTTCATTTAATACAAAGAATTCCTAATAGAAAAACTGGGAAGGAACACCTTGTTCACATCAAAGAATTACTCACCTCTAACACATTCTATCACCTTGGGTCTTTGAAGTTTAGACTTGGGAGAGGGAGAGTTGAATCTCAGATACGGTGCTTTTTCAAGCGTGCTACGATGGCCCTGGTAAACTGGCTTCCCGTAAACTTGACACAGATAGCCTTCGTTTTGTACCACTGCACTGTCATTCATTGGTCCCTAACACACAATACAAAAAAAAGTTTACAATTCTTCATGTATGAAAGTTTGAGCATATAAGTAGCATTACAGAAGTCTAGAGAGAGA
>NW_009732003.1:19915-32968 GCF_000703405.1 Apaloderma vittatum | reverse complement strand
TTATATATACATTATATATATATCTATATGTTTATATCTTTCTCCTTTACTGAATGTTTTACTCTTCTGCACAAGACCATACAGGTATGATTAGTTTGCCTTTAACACATAGACTGTCAAGCCTGTTGACATTAGTCACATAAATTAATCATTTTATAGACCACAGGTTTTCTTAACAGAAATAGATTTAAGCAATTAATCCACTCATATGATAAACACTCTTTACTGGCATTAAGGTGACTCATTGATACCTGTTGCCACAAAAAAACATGTCATATAGGTCAGGTGCAATTAAATTGGCTCTTAAGATTTCTGTGCACGGCAGTCAGGCTTCGCCTTCATCATTTTGCCTGTTTTTCCTCCTCTTTGAGAATCATTTAAAAATACAATAAAGCAAATCTAATATATGGAAATCCCTCAGCTTCAGCTGCCTTCGTAACTTCTTATTTTTTGACCCCTCTTCTGCAGTGAAAAGGATCTGACTACATTCAGTCTCTTACATTTCCCTGGCTGAATATACAGATGGTTGGTTGTGCAGGGCACGTGCAAGGAATGGCACAAATCAGTCTATGTTTGTACACCAGCTCTATCTTTTGTAGCACGTTCAACTTGGACACTGTTCTATGGTGATATGGTTCTAGGGAATGAAAACCCTGTGGAGCAAACTTCGTGCTCAAACTGTCACTGAAATTCCTGCTTTTGCTGTATCTGGAATGCCACAGAGTCTTTTTGAAGCATTTCTGTTAGAAACCAGCATGTTTCCTGATAGCTGATACTGGTTTTGTATAAAGTCATGGCAGAAATGTCACACTGAAAAATTGTCCAGTGGATATTTACACCCATTTAATCATCTGTTGGAGAATTAAGGCATGTATCACTGGATGTGAATGCTGCATGGTGACTTCCCAGCACTACTGTATGTAGCTTAATCGTATGTTTACGTTCCATTCTCTGGAAAAGGTTTCTTCCCCCCCCTTATTTTTTCTTTCCACCTTATTGCTTGATTTCTCTGCCTTGCATAAAATCACAAATTAGAATCAAGGCCAGTTAAATCACTTTATTAAGGAATGCTGAATCATACTGTCTTTGGATCATAGTTGCAGACAGAAGCGTCTTTTCCAGAAGCATGAATTTCACTAAAATTTTGCCTAAAAACCCTATAGTTAAACCAACACAACCTGTTTAAATGTTTGTTCTTGTAGATGCAGTAAACCCAGCTGATAAATACTTTAAGATAAATTATGCAGTTACTAGATTAAGGTATATTGCTAAAGGAAGTTTTACTAGAGTTTATGCTTTTGTGATTGACCAGCGCAAGCTACACTGCTTTAAGCTGTCTGTAGTCTGTACCTCCAGCTTTTTTTGAGGCTCTCTTCCGTTAAAACCGAGCAATATAACAGTATCACTTGTGGTGCAATCTGTGCATGTGTAAGACTGTTGCCACATTAGACTGATTTTGTGAGCACACAAAAGGTATCTTACTTTCTAGACAGCAATTGTATATTTGACCTAATGCATTATGTTTGCAATCCTTTCAATTAATGTCACTTGAAACTAAGTCTAATTCCTCCTTCCCCCTCACCTAGTGCAGGATAACTGTAAACCAAAACCCATGCAACTGTGATTTTATCTTAATACGTGTTACACCACTGAGAAGCCTGGCTTAATGTTGCTAATGGGAGGCCCACTTCTCTGCTTAGTAACAGTAAGTGGAGAAAAATGACTTGCTGTTTGCGCACAGAAGTGCAACATTGAGAATTTCAGTAGGGATACTGTAAATAAAAATCTCAAGCATGACTTAAGTTACCCTCCAGTAATTCATTAAAGAGAAGATGTTTAGGGCCATGTAAGATTGATTTGTTTTTTGTGATGTGCGCAAGTCCACATCTCAAAGTCAATTTGAAGAAAGAGATTTTGGGGGCAAGCAAGGTGGGTGACTAGCAGTGCAGAGGAGACTCTCAGCTCTATTTTTTGAGAGGTGTTTGTGTGTACATACGTCAATGTGTGTACCTGTGCTTCAGAGATGGGTGTCGCTAAATGGGAACGGCCAAGAGCACTAACAGAGGCAACACTAGTTTGTGTGAGGAACAAAGAAAGAAGGCAAAATGGGATGGATCAGAAGCTGGATCTGGACCAGCCTTCTTTTGTAGTTTACTGGAGGAATTAACTCTCTCCAACACATTTCATTTTACATTATCTCTTTTATGCTTTTTTTGGAAGTCTGCCTCTGTCCTTCACTGTAGGTATTAAAAAGGCCTTTCTTCGTTGTTCCTCATCTTGGCAGTTTTCAGTGGGGCTGCCAGGAAACTAAAACCCTCTTCCTTAGTCTTCGAAAGCATAATCAGGGAGCTAAGAGCTTAGGATTAGTCTTGCTAATAAATGTGTACAAGAGAACTCCTATGGGGATTTCTGTTTTTCTAACTATTTGCTTTAAAGGATTATGAATTTTTACCCTCCCCCCGCGAGACAGTTTGAGTTTGCCTTGTCCTCCAGTGTGTTGTGGAGGGGAAAAACAATTACTCAATCAGTCTGCTCTTTGGCTCTCTGAAAGACCTTCTTTTCACTATTTTGGCGGTTGCAATTTTTTACTTTCCAAGGGCACTACTGAGACACCCACCACACTCTGAGAAACTGCAGTCAGTACTATCTCCTTCCTTCAGTGAATAACAGCAGGGATGGTAGCTCTGTCCAATTAATGTGGATTAAGGTCACCAACCCTTGGGTTAGCTGGTTGGCTTGCCTTGGAGAAAGGGGTGAGATTCTCTAGGTAAACAAAAATCCCTGTATGATAGTGAGCTGATGTGCACACATTCCTAATCCTTATTTCAAGATGCTATAGGCTGTGTGAGATCATGTCTCAGCATATCTTTGTCCAACTTCAGCTACTACACTGGAGAATGAGCAGACACGTGAACAGATCTGGAATTTTCAGCCGGGGAGGGAGAAGCTGCAAACCAGCACAGCGTGCAGCATGTCAGCCTCTAACCAAACCAGGTGAATGGATTCAGGCCAGTCAATGACTGTGCTGGCTGCAGTCACTGATTGCTCTGAGACCATTCATAAATTACACTTTAAACAGTGACCTTTTTTATGAGCTTGAAACAATTAGGTGCACAGGGTAAAATAATGCACTGTTTTACAGTTTTACATTTCATGTGTTGGGTATATGATATTTAGTCTTTGCTGGTGGAAGCCTCCATCTGTGCAAATGTTATAACTGATACCATTCTGAAAGAAATTTGATGAGTGGCAGAAGTGAAGTTAGTTAATTAATGATTTGGTTGCACAGATGGACATGTAATCCCTAGTCAGATGCATTCAGATTTTTTTTATACAAGCAGCATGCTAGGTCTGTAGACATCCAGTTACAGGCCTCCACAATAAAGTTAATATTGCCAAGACCTCTTTTTGGTTTGAGGTTTTGTGGGTGGTTTTGTGTGTGTGTGTGTGTGTGTGTGTACAGCATCCCTCTCCTTGTCTTTTCAGTCCAGTCACAATCACTTCAGCAGAGGCCCTTTGGATTGCTTTGATAGAAGCATTCAGAAAGATCAAAGAGAAAGCAAGACTCAGCTGGTGGCCTTTCCCTTTATAGCAGTGGCTTTTGGGTCATGTTTATGCTACAGATGTTTGCTGGCAGGGCTGTGTCAAGCCAGGTTTGATAAGGAGTTTGATCCCTGTCAGGCAGATTTGTGTAAGGAGAAGCCCTCAGAGCAGATTCAGGTTTTCTACCTATGCTGTGTACTTGCTTGGCAGGAGCAAGCAATAAATGGACCTGAATATGGTCAGTGGTGCAAGTGCGGCTTTATCAGTTTAAAAGGCATTTGAACGCAGGAGAACTTGACCCTTCCACTGGTGTGGCACTGTCCTGCCTGCAGTGCATCCCTAGCATGACCTCCACCCATCCTTACAGGTTTTCCCAACGTAGCTGTGCTGTACAGGATGGAAAGCAACCTAGCCTAAACCAGGCATAGCTTTATTGGCAAAGACCCTGGAAGAAAGGTTGAAAAATAACTCTCTGGTGTTGAAACATCTTCTCTTTTAGCAACTAGTTTAGCCTATACTAGCACAGAAACTCTTGCTGAGGCAGGCTTTTTTTTTTTTTTTCCCCCCAGCTGGAACGTTTATCCTCTGCAGTTTAATTCTATCTCGTTTGCTGCAAAATGTTTGTATAAAAGCAAGATATTATTTTCTTCCCTATAGTTGGTTTTTTGTCAGTAGAAATCCTGCTGTGAAGATCAGGAGAGAGGAGATGAACCTCTAAAACATGACTGGCTTCGGTGGCCTGTCCTTTTTTGGTGGAAACGCAGCATGTATGTATCTGCCAGGGTGGATCATAATTCCACTGTTCTAAAGAACATTTCCTGTTGGTAATGAACTGAGTATGTTACCAATTTAGGCACTTAAGAAAAGGAGAATTCCTTTCTTTTCACGCTGTTGTTTGTAGTGCTAAGGAGATGCATTTTTAGGAAAGCAGCCTCCAGCTTAAAACCTAAAAACACTGAAATGGAATTATGGGCTGCTGAGGCTGTATTTGACAGTGGTACTGGTCAGGATGAGTGTATCTGTGGCTGCAACTGATACTCAGAACACCACCTTCTGCAATAGAAAAAGAAGTGGCTCTAATTTTTGCAGTGAGAACTGCTCTAGGCTTGTTTATTTTAAATGAAATTTAGGGTGTGACATTGATCTCTCCTGCCGCAACCTAGACTAAATTAGTTTTCCTTTAAATTCTTTTCTTACTGTGTTGGATGTTGTGTTTTGGGGGGAGATTTTTGTTGTTGTTTTTTTCTCTTGTATAGGCACTGAAGATGGTCCAGAATTGTTTACATGCTCGCTTGAATACATATTGCTGAACTCCACTGTTGTGAAATCAGGTAAGTGATGCTTAAGCACAGGTTTGTTTGTTTGGGATTTTTGTAAGGAGAACTTACTTTTACTGAAAACCAAGAATCTGTGAATGCTGTTGCCTAATGTCTGCAACTATTTGAATGAATCTGGAATTTGTGTTTTTCCTTGGACCTTTTCTGCTTTTCTTTTACCTAAGGTTTTGTGGTTTACAATGTTGTGAGGCTTACTGAGCTTCCAGGAAAGGATTTTTTTTTCAGTAATGATTTGAAGGTATGAGTATTTCTTCTCATGTTATAGTTTTAGTTATTTTTTTCTAAAAGTATGATCTCTAAGCCTGCTGTTGCAACAACCTACTCACTTGGGAGACTGATCCAAAGCTCTCTGAAATCAATGAAAAATCTCCAGCAGGTTTCGTAAGCTTTGGCTAAGGCCTTTTTTGAGAGCGTGAGAATGAAGGCTTTTCTTTGTTTCTCACTGTTGCATTCTTAAATCTGAATAAGTAGAAAATGAGATTTGTTACTCATAGAAGTGGATCTACAATAACAAAGGACCTGTAGTTCTCTACTGTAAAGGATATAGTTTGGCAAGATGTACAGCAGGTAAACCTTACAATGTGAAAGATGTAGACAACTGGAATTAACTGCAACCAAATGTACCCTGGAACCAAGGCTGTAATTTATAATACAGTCAAGAATGCATTGCAGACTCTGTAATCGATAAGCTAATGAGAAAAAGGTCTGCAATTAATTACAAATCAACTGGGCCAATATCCTGTAAATGAAAGATATGAAATTGCTAACATTTGGATGAAATTTCTTTGCCAAGTATATTTATAAGCCTCGTGTAAAATACGACATTTATAAAAAGAATAAAAGCTCCTTTCACTGTTCAAAAGCAGCACTGTGAATGCTTGATTTCTGTTTGCTCTGAAAATTCAACCAAACTGACTTTATGTCAACAAATTTTCTTCTGTGTATAAAAGATTACTGAACTAATCTCTTACCTTTAATTTGAGACCTTATAATGAAGGGTAAGAGCTATAAATAGGACTCCCAGGGTGATGCTACCCATGACTTAATGGTCAAAACATCTAAAATGACGAAAGCTTGTGACCAAATGATCCTCCCAGTAGATGGCAGGGCCTAAAGTGTTCTAATCAGTGATTTTGGCAATCTAATCTTGTCACATTTATAGAAACAGTCCCAAAAATGGGCAGCTGAGAAGTGGGAGATGGGCTAATACTGGTGCTTGAAAACAGCTCATCATCTGCATGCGTCTCCAACTTCAAACAACCCTATGCCCTTATAACGTGCAAAATTGGGAGTGCTGCTTACCTGGAATCCTTTTCATCTGGCAGTGATGACTTTTTAAAAAAATATATGTTTTTTATAACACTTCTGCTTTTTATTAGAAAGGCAGAGGACAGTCATTTCAAAGGGGGAAATAATAGTATTTAACATGTGAACCTCTACTTCTTTTGTAAGGTAAGTTTTACTACCTTACTCTGTGTTTTTTGCTACCCTTTTGGTTGGGGCAACAGAAATCAGAGGATTGTATCATAATTTTATGTAATGTTTATGAGACTTTTGTTGACCAATAACTGCTCTTGAACTGTAACACATTCATGAATAATGGAGAATTTTTTTTCAAGCAGGTGGACAAAATGCCCTAAAAGACATTGACAAAAAAGGAAAAGATTAGGACCTTATTACTTATTTCTCCCTCTGTATCTTTGCTGTAGAGGCTACTGAATTTAATTTTTAGCATCATAGGATTTCACAGAGACATTACTAGCTCTGAGGTCCCTTGGGTTGCATGTTCATGTAAAAAAAAAAAAGTCCTGTTTGTTACTGCAGAGAAGAACAATTTTTCCAATATACAAACAAGGACATTAATCTCTGCCCACACATAGTTCCTGGTTTCCCTGTGAAAGTCCCAACCACAGCAGCCATGGGAGCTGCTGAGACATGACGTGGGAACAGTGTCCTTTTGTTTGCTTTGTCTTTCAGAGTAGACCAAGGCTGCACTTCTCAAGTTAGTGGAAGTGTGGATAGGGAGTGAGCAAATCTGGAAGAGTGTGTGTAAGCCAATGAGCACTCATCCACTGAAAGAGGGTCTTCTCTCTACAAGGGACAAATACTTCAAGTGACACTCAGCAGCAAGTACAAGAACAAGTGGGTTTACTGACTTTTAAGACTTTCCAAATTCAGAAGTACACTGATGCTCAATTTTTCTTTGTGGCCGCTTTTTGTTTAATTATAAAATACTAATAAATCAAGGTCTCTTTATATCAAAATGCTAGTACTCATCATGTAGACTGTTGACTGCAGGTTTAAAACACCAGAATGTTTGATACAAAAACATACTAAGCCTTGAGCCTTTTCTTATATATTGGAAATGATACATATTAAAAAATATAGGCAAGGTGTGTAGTATTGCATGATTTTTGAGAAAAATGCTTTTTGTCTGCCTTCAATGCAACTATCATCACACTTGAAATTGAGAATTTTGAGCCATTTGAGGAACACTGAGTTGTTGCTTTTCTATCTTATGAAAATTGATGTTTAGGATGTATTTCTTTTTTCTCCTCCTTTCCAGACTGTAATGGTTAAGACAGTGTCCCCATCTACCCAAGCCTTCAAACCCATATGAAGCAGTCCCATGAGGACAGTAGTGAAGGAAACCTTCCTGGAGTCAGCTGCTATGTGGGTTTCATGAGACTTCCATGAAACCTCTTCAATCTGGGCTGCAGTTTTCTTTTTGGGGAGCACATTGCTGAGCTAGGCTAGCTCTGTTGAGACTATAGGTATTAGGTCACTACCAACATTGCAAATTTTTAGGGGAGGGAAGCATGGTTTGTCCCTGTGAATGATGTCTTTGGATCAGAAAAGCCTTTTTTTTACTCAGAACAAAATCTTGGGGTTTTTTATAATGTATAATAAAACCTAGATATTGTAATATGTCCATTAGTCTAAAGGTAGGAAGTAATAAAACCATAATGACTGTTCATGATTGCATCAAAGGAAACCCTTTTTGGAGTGGAAAAATGTGTCATGATGGTTGTGTGTTATCACAGCAGTATATTATATATACAGCCAAGAAGTTGTCCTGATGCTTATTTTTCACTCTAGACTTGTGGTACTTCTGTTTCAGTCATTTAATCTTTCTAGAGACTCATTTCAGATTTGAGTTTCTATTTCTTGTTTGCAGTGTCAGGGAGAAATACTAGTTAGCATCACCTGGAAAAGGAATTTATTATATAAATGTCCAAGCCTAGGCTGTGGTTAAAAAAAAATAAAAATTAGAAGAGATTAAAAGAAACATTCCCAAATGAATAAATGATTCTATTTTTAAAAAAGATAATACTCACACAACACTTAGAAATATATTGTTGTTCTAGTCAAAAATGTTGGTGCTATCGCTGCTGGTGATACAGATACCTGCAAATTACCAGAGAAAATGCCTACATTTCACATTTATAGAAATAGCACAGCAAAGCTAGAACTGCTGCTATTTTCAAACACATTCCACCTGCTCAGGAAGTTGCAGATAGTTTAGAAATGTCTATGAAATCTGTCCAGCAAGAAATTCTCTTACAGTGACATTAGCTGATTTCCATTCAACCTGGAGAAGCATAATCATTTTCTGTCTGCATTTTCCTCATTTAGATATTCAAATGAAATGTAAACACATAAAGTCTACACTACTATGAATATATTTTTTCATTAGGCTACAGAAACTAACTGGCACTGAAATTAGATTCAACATACAATTCATGAAGTTAAGTCTCTTGAAAAATGAAAACATAAAACACTACAAAAAAGCCCAGTCAAACAAATCCTGCTAGCAGTTTTACACAGCTGACTAAAACTGCAGGTATCTCTAAAGAATGCTACATTTACAACTCCATTATAGGCCATACTTCTTTTTTTTTGACCTTCTCTTCAGTTAATCATTGGGCTTCTTAAGTACAAATGCATTATGACAATAATCAGGTTTTAATTTAAATGCATTCCTTAGTATACTCTTCCTTCTTTGCTTCTGATGTGGCTTTTTGGGAGAAAGTGGAGGTAACATCACAGCATTTTTTTCTATTCGTCATTGTTTATTCAATTCTATTAGAGACAGACTGTAAACCTTTTACAGCCATTAACATTATAAGTCTGTTGGTATTGATTGGTCTCATGGTGTGAGGAAGTGGCAGAAGAAAAGGGTCTCGGTGTCACTTTATAAGGAATTTGTAAGTCATGCAGTACAAATTAGTTGAGAGAGCTGGGAAAAATATGAAGCTAGGGGTAATTTCTTATGTTATATACTGCTACTTCAAGAGTTAGCACTGGTCAGCTATTGAGAAAAAGGAAAGAAAATACTTATCTTAGTATTACAGGCTACTTGCACCTTTCTGTTTTGACAACTAACATTCTGAGACATACTAGAGTATGGCCACTTAATAGCTGAACAGATGACAAAGTAGAAAAACAGTCAAAGTATTTTCAAAAAAGATGGGGAGGAAGTCTGTAGATAGACCCTCTTCTGCTGCATATTCATAATTTCCAGCAAGGGAGGTGACTTTTGTGTTGGCAGTTGACATTAAGCAACGAGTAGTGCTCTGGGCAGCAATGAGTCTCTCTCTGAGAAACATCTGCTGTGTGGGGAAGGCAGTGGAGAGTGTCATATGTGTGCTGCTGGTATCTGGTAAGCTTAGTGAAAACAAATAGCAAGATAACATTTCTTGCTTTGATTTCCAAGTCTGCTGTTACTATCACCTCGGTCAATTCTGTCCATTTACCTGTCTGTAAAATTGTCCTACGAAATCAGCTTGATTGATCATGAATAAATCTTTTATTACTAGTTTAGGTCCTCTTTGTTCTAGTTCTTGTGTATGTTTATAAGAAATCAAAGCTTCTGCTTCAGGTAAGGTATTACCTTAGTAAATAATGTAGGCAGAGGTAGCAAGAAGCTCTAGGTTGAATTAGGGGAAGTTGGGCAACTGGGAACAAAGCTAAATAACATGGCCATTTTTGCAAAGAAAGGTGGGAGATGTTGGGCACGGAGCCAACGTCTAGTAATTCATGAATGGATGTTATCTGCTCTTTCTTCTAAAGGAGCTAACTGAAATTGTTGGACAATTTGTTAAAAGATTTTTCTAAAATCCTCAAAAACTTTCAAAAATAATTATGCAAACCATATATGTATTTTATGTGACCTGTACAAAGTAAGACATATATAAACAATATCTGGTAGCAGTGGACTTTTTTAAATGTTTTATCAAACTGACAAACAGAGAACTATTTTATTTTTTTTAATTAAAACAACAGCTAATTTGTCATAAATTTTAATATAAATGAACTTTTGCACTTTCCTCTTTGCATATTGTCACGTAATTTCTGGAATTTGTTTTAGCAGCTATGTAGATTTATTTAAATGCTGTATCTGGAATCAAATACTCTGATTTAAAAATACACATGTTCATTACTCATGCCCAAGTCAGCTTATAACAAAGCTCAGCCTGGTTGCTTAGTTCTTAGGAGAGAGCAGTGTAACAATGTTATACATGGGTTGCTTAAAACTGACTGCAAAAAGGTATATTGTATAGAGTGCTCTTCTGGATTTTTAAAAACTGTCTTAGTGTCCTGACACAGTGTCTCTTTTGTATAAACTGCTGCCAAAAGTAGATGCAAATTAAGTGTGTCTCCAGCCTGTTTTTTGAAATTATGGCACAACATTTTGAAATTATGCCAATTTAAGATGCAAGCAGAAGTGCTGCTGCCTCTGGCTTGCTACTGTAAATGTAAAACATTGAAATGATGATTAATGAGAAACGAATGGAATTCAATCCTGCCCAGGAAATTCAAAGACCTAACAGGGAGAGGGAGCAGAAATATATATTGTGGCTCTGTGGCCTGATTTTTTTTTTTCTCTAGAAACTTGATTCTCCTCTGCCTGAAACATGCTAGAATTCAGGGAAGATCAATAGCATGTGATTGTGTGCCTGAGGAAGGAAGGGTTTGCTCTAGGTGGTGCTAATAAGCGGTAATTTGGTTTTGGCACTGTTTTCCTGCCTTCTCTTTTCCCATCTGGCAAATTCAGTTTACTTTGGTGCTGTTTGGTCAGTGACCTTTTTATCTAATGTGCTTCTGGGGTTTGTTAGTTGTTTTTGTTCATTACCCTCATCATCTAACCTGAATGTTACACATCCTTCTCCAAAGGATCATCCAAATTCAGGAAAAAATGCTTGGCCAACATTAAAAGGTGAACATCAGCTAGTCGGTTAAAAGCTGGTCAACAGCAGGGTTTTTTCCAGTATTTGAACATGGTTAAGTGGCAGCTTGGAGAGCCTTCATGTCACAGGGAGACATGAGAGAAAGGGAAGAGAAGCCTGTAAAGAGTTTCACTTGACTGTCTGAAAACCTGTGCTTACTCTTGTTTTAGACTTATATCAATTTCATCCTTCTTCCAAATGTTTCTGTTGCTGCTTCTCACCTTCTTCTGCTGTGAAAGAGCAGTAACTTTTCCACCTAGCTGCTGCTCAGGTGTGTGCTTCATATTTCGAAATTCCATTGAACACATACAGTATGAAGTATTATTACTTATCTGTTATTATTCTATCACGATTCCCCAATAGGCATTCATTTTAATTGCTCAGTGTATTTACTCCTCAGAAATCCTCTCTTCCCTGTAATTGGGAAATGTGGATGAATCTGAATGATAAGCTAAAGCTGACTTGGGATATACTGATATGGACAGAAGATATATTGATATGTTCCTTTAATTCTCTATTTAAATGACAGATGAAGTCCAGAGAAGAGAACAGTTATGTCACTTATGCAGAAAACCCTTCAAAAAAAGTCTTCACCAACACTGCTAGATATACTCAAATTTCACTCAGACCACGTTTAGGTAACTTAATACTTACTGCTATTATTTGTTTTGTGATTGTGCTATAGCTGTGAAACAAAATTGAGAAGAAATAAGTAACATATTTGGCATGAACTTCACATTGTTAAGTTGAAATGTATCATTTCCCATACGAAAGTTAACATGGCAAGAGATTTAAAATGTGTTAATAGATACAAATTACTGTAATCACATCAAGATATAAATTACTGTAATCATGTCCACTTAAATCTTACTGTGATTATAATGCCATCATCTCAGTGTCATGTTTCTAACAAGAGATTAATTCCTTGTTGTGAGTAGTTTTTGGATTGGTTTAACTGTGCATCTTAAAGCCCATTGTGGTGCTTCCACGGCGAAATCGGAACCCAAGGGGACATCCAATGCTGACACTGACTTCTCCCAACTTAAATGAGAAGAGATGGGGAGAAGTGAAAAAAATTCAGAAGAGGATGCGTATAATGCCTAGAGAGCTCTGAGGTGTTATGATTACAGGGGGTTTAAAACACCATTTTCTCTTCTGCTGCATGAGAGTCCTGGAATTCACCAGGGCACTGCACACACATTTACCACACAGGTCCTCCATAGAGAAATATATGCCCACCTTACTGTGGGTACTTACAGTGACTTGAGAAAATAGTCATGACAGTGAAAAGGGCTGCTATTTTCTACAAATATAAGCGTCAGCTGCTATACCATTTAGCTCCTGCTTTCATCAAAATTAATGCGGACTTTGGTTAGCCAGAACAAGGGAGAAGAGTCTGGTTTGTAACATTTTCCTGAGTGTCACTTTTCCTGGTGTGGGTATGGGAGAAGGAACAGGTTTGCACTGGAAGCTGCTGTACTGTGGTTAGAGTAGGGTGTTGACAAGTTATGGATGTTTACTGTCTAAGGGTGGTTTGTTGTTTTCTTTCCTCTATTTCGGGGTGATTTTTTTAAAAAATAAGTTTGGGTTTTTTTAAAAGAACTTGTAGTGCTTCCTAAGTCTAAACTTATTTCCAAACTTTTGATTTGCTTTTAGTCAACTTCTTGCTTGATAGTGTCTTTGATAGAGTATTATTTCAATAATTGTACTTTTGAGAAATGTATTGTCCAGTGAAAACTTTTCCTTTTTTGCTCTTAATGACTGACCCTGTTCATTGAGAAGAAATATGTAAATAATGTTAACACTGGGAAGAAGAGTTTAATGGCTTAAATTCTGTGAACAATCATGCCCATGAGGAACTCCTTACATGAATAGTTCTCGTAAACTCAGCAGGACTCTTCATAGATAAAATTACTCATACAAGTAAGTGTGTGACGAAAATG
>NW_009732003.1:0-19904 GCF_000703405.1 Apaloderma vittatum | reverse complement strand
GCTCCTCCATGAAGAAAGGTAGCATGTGAACATCAGAAGGCATTTTTAGTCTAATATGTCCCAAAGAAGGATTTAAGCTAGACTAAACAACTGGTTTGAATATTTGCTGTAACTATTAATTACTGAAAATGTTTTGAATTTTTATATTCATTACCTAGCTTTTAATTCTTGATTTAAATAAACTGTAATGTTCCTACTTGATGTGTTCATATGGTGTTAACATGTATAATATCTGTTTATTACAATTTAACAACCTTTACAGTTAGCTGCATTTTACTTCAAGTGAATTTATTAGTTAGCTGCATTTTACTTCAAGTGAATTTATTACTCTAAGAGGGTTCTTAAACAAGTGATTTAGTAAACAAAAGTATTTCAAACTCATGTCTTGCTAACAAGGCAGTGCATATTTATGCATTTTGGTACAGCTGTGACATTGATATGTGGTTAAGTTAATTGGTAAAACAGCTGTTTTTCTGAACTAGTTAGTAAACCAGATCAAAACAGACCTGTGAGTTTTTTGGAAGAAAATATGCAGGATTTCCCATAGTGTTTGGGGGGGATTTGGTGGGGTTTATTGTTGTTTGGTTGTGTTTTGGTTTGAGGTTGTTTTTTGTTGTTGACTGTGTTATCCTTGATCCTAATGGTAAAATAAAAACTAATTGTGTTTAATTTAGGATGATTGAGGGTCAACTCTGTATCTGATCTACAGCTGCTGAGAAAGTTAACTGATTCACCCTATAATTAGGTCTCTGCAGCACATTCCTCCCATAGAAATGGGCAGATGGATTCCTGGTTGTTTTCCTGTGGTCACCAATGCAACAGAGGGACTCATTTGAGTGACAGGTACTTACATTCATTTGGAATTTTTAATCATGGCTTCACATTTGTCAGCTTCAAAGTATACACTGTTGGGAAATTAGTGTCACATCACATGACACAGCAGTTGTAAGGCTGCAAAAAATACAGATTGTTTGATAATTTTTTTTTCCTCCATAGCTCAGGTTAGCTGTCGGGACAACTGTGAGTCAAGCCTTCAAGACATGCTGCTTTGTCTCCATCTTGATCTGGGACATAAAAGGAAATGTGAGGAAGTTTCAAGCAGAGATCATTTTGCAAGTCCAAAGATGAGGGTAAGGTCAAGTTCGCTCGGATTTTCATAGTATCTCATTACAAACATAAAACCAAGTGCCCTGCAGGCAATATGAGGTTTAACGCAGCACTGGTTTTCACTTTCAGAGGATTTACATTGCTGGAGTACTTTTCGTGTTCTATTTACCAGCATCAAAGAAAAATACCACAGTAAAGAAAGAGCAGTTATATTTTTTTAAAGGTTACTTTTCCTTCTAGGGAACAAACATATGGAGACTGTATCAAAGTTTTGGCGTTTAACTTGCACAGGTGTTTCCAGCATCTCACGGGGCTGCAGGGTAAAATTAACATTTATTTAAGGAGTAAGTTGTCATTATTCATGTTACATTAATTTAGCCCATAATGTTACTGTAACTGCTTTCCTCTTGTAGGAAACTATCTCTTCTGTCATGCATTCAGAACTATGGAAGTTATTGCAGGAATCTACGGGGTGGGAAAACACTTATTTTTTTATTACATTTTCTTAACAGCATCCATTATGGTTATTGTGAGCTGTGTGTGAAACTTAAGAATTGTAGCCCGCAGGGTGGAAGGAGATGTCTCTTCCCTGTGAGGCTCACTAGAACCACTGCCTACCTTCTGCCTTTCCTCCAGAAATACTGTTCCAGTCTTGGGGCTGGCTTCTCAGTTTATAGAAATTGTCTTAATTCCACGAAGGTCTTGGTGGGATTTCCTAATTACTCTTTTTTCTGGGAACTTTCACATCTGAAATATGTGCATTGTTATGCTGCAATGTTTTATGGCTCTACGTAATCAGTTTTTCTTATGGGAGAATTGTTGGATAGCTGTACATTTCAGTAAAACCACAATTTAAACTTTTGTTAGCTGTTGTAACATGCAGTAAATTCTGTGGTTAAAGGAAGAAGCCTAATGACCACCAAGGCTTTGTGCACTCTTCACTTTGATCGTGTAAATGTTTTGTTTATGCTGCGCGTGAGGACTGCATGCTTCTGACTGTTGCAGTGTCAATGTTATATTTCTCAACATCTACCACAGAAGCAGAAGTTGGAAGGGTTTTCTCTCCAAAAATACAAATGCAGAAGAGGGAACAGATGCTGTCACTGGGTACGTCTAAGCCACTCCCACAGGGTCCCTGGGTATCTGCATTTTTGCGCTTGGCGCGTTCAGCTACGGATGGATGGATGGAGACCTTGTGCCTGCAGTCACGGTAGATGCTTAATGTGATACCCTGGGAAAGCACTTTGTTTCCTTAAGGATTTTCACATTTTGGGCTTTTATGTACAGTTCCATTAAATGTTGGAAAATAGATGATGCAGCTGTATGCTGAGGAAGATTTTCTGAGGTCTCCAGATGTCCTCATCTGAGATTTTAAAATGTGATGTCTTCCTACCCCAAAGTAGAAATCCATGCATTGAAATAAGTCAGCCTTCTGTCATGAAAATGTTCGTTACTAATGCCAGGAAAATATAAGATTATAAATTGGCTGGTATTATAAAGATGATATAAATATCTTAAGAGCTGGCATGCAAAGTATTCTATCACTAATCATGTAAATAAGCACAGTCCACACATTATGTAAATGTAATGGACACCTTTCTGAATTCTTTTGAGACCTCTGTTCAGAGTAATGCAAACTATAATGTAATAGTGAAATTAAAGTGAAAGGAAAGATGTGTTGACAGGCAAATTTTGAAAATATCTGATCTATTAGAAATTAGCTATGGTTTTATTTTATCGTAAACTTGCAAATTCTCAAACGTTTCAATCTGTTTTGGATTTGGGGATGGGCAGTGGTTGTCCTTTTGTCTTCAGAAAAGCATCTTCTATAAACAAAAAGGCACAGTCCTGGGATGTTCTGACCACTTGGATGGTTATTAGGGAGAGCTGTACACAAGCTGGAATTAAACTAAACCCTTGGGGCAAAACCCTACTGTGCTCTGAGGGGGATAACACAAAAAGGTTCATGGCACATCCTCATGTCTTCTTTGCTGGCCTTTAAGGGCTGGGAGGATTTCATAGGGAATAATAATACTTATATGTTCACCTATCCTACAGCAAGTAACATAGAAGTACCCTCCTGTTAGGTAGCAGAGTATCTTCGAAAGGCTCGGTGTTAGGGTAATACCTGCCTAGTCACTTCCTTTAAAAGTCCCTTTATTTAGAAATCATGAGGGTTTCAAAGTATTTTTTTGCTTTTCTGTGCTGTTTTCATAATTTTCTGATAATACCGTGAAACCATGTTTTACTTCATGTAGAGCTTTCTTCCAGGGAGAGCTGACCTCCCTACAAATTCATCCTGATCAATCTGTGTCCAATCTGTTACTGGCTTGATCAGATAGAAATGGATACTATCTGTGAGGCTGGCATATTGCTCCTAACTGTTCCTGATGGTATATTCAATACTTTAAATTTAAGACCTTTGGTATTTTCAAGATCTGTAATATTGTTGTCCCCTTTCCAAGAGAAAGGGAAAATTCCTATTTTTATATATATAATCTTTCTAAAAATCATAGTTTGAAATATTTTCTTGCTGCTTTTTGGTCTTTATTCCCACTGAACTGCTAGGGCATGCTATATTCCACCAAAATGCACTCCTAGCTTTCAACTTTTTCTCGATTTTGCATGTTTTTATAAATAAAAGTAATGAGAACTTGCCTTTTAAGCAGACTTGGTTTTCCTTTTCAAGGTAGTGTCTTTCATTATTAAATTTCAAAGAGCAAATCAATCCACTAAGATGCCACACTTTTAATCTTAATTATATTTCCATTTGCTCTTTCTTATTCCGCATCTGCATTAACATGATTTTGATCTTCTCCCTTTTAAAAATAATATTAATACTCACTTATGTCCCTTTTCTTTCCAGATTTATTAAAGTTTTACTGACTCTTACCTTTGTGGATGTTTGCCCTCTCTGACTGTGCAGGAAAAGAGTATCTTCCCAGTAACGTAATCTGTTTCAGTGATGTATACATATGACTTGGCTAGTTTTGAGGTGCAATTACTGACTACAAGAAGAATCTGACATGACACAGACTTATTTTGGTTCTTAGATAAAAATGTCATGCCTTGCATAAGCACCTAATGGACTAGATGAAAGAAAATATTGTTTGTGTTTATCTGATAATCTGCATTTTTAGCTTATTCAGTCAATTGTTTGCATTTGAAAAGCAAAGACAAAACCAAAGAGAGATAGTTTTGGAGAGACATGCTAGCCAATCTGTGTTATTAGTTAAGAAAACCTCAGAGGTCTCAGGGGTCAATTGTAAGGAGTTTAAAAAAAATCCTGACAAGGCGTTCCATGTTAACAAAGTCTGTATTTTGAGAATTCTGTTCATTCTGTTGTTGATTTGCAATTGATATTATACATAAACATGCCTTTTTACCAGGTGAACAGCATAGATTGTTTAGGTTTCCCGGCAAAGCCTATCAGTACAACTTGTACAACAGCTGTAATTTAGTCTTTTCATTCCCTTCTCCCAAGTTCAAATGGATTCCTTTTGTGCTTTTATTTGTGCTAATGATCTGTACGTTTTTCTAAGGGTTTAGAATACTAGTATAATATTTTCTCACTAGAATAGAGGAGGTATCTGTCTGGGTAACAACAGGTTAGGAAGATGATCTAAAAGCTGCAGAATAAGATTTAAAAGTCATGGTCCAAGGGAGAGGCTAGACCAGTATTAGGTTGTCCCAGAAGATCTGACTTCTACAAAAATACATGTTATACTCAAATACATGAGAAACTGCATATTAATAAGCTTTTATAGAGATGTGCTGTACTGTATAGGCTAGTAGAGACTATCTCTGAACATAAGCTTCCTCAGACTCACATGTTTTCTTACTTGATTTTTAATATATATTTTTTATTCTACCTAATGGATTAATTCTTTTGCTAAACTTACTCCTTAATTTACACAAAAATGTGCTAGTTTCCTTCTGTTCCTGTTTTCTTAGAAGCAGCATGAGAAATTCAGTTTTTCCTCACTTTTCTGTAGAACACAATAATTATTTTTTAAGTAGAGAATAAATTCATGTTAGGGATCTTGAGTTTTGACAGGCAACATTTAAAATACGAAGACTGATGGCATTTTGTACCCATAATTCCTTGTCATAAAATGCAATTTGAATTACACTCAGTTGGTTTGGAACATCTTTTTTTCTAGGCATAAGCCCAATTTTTTTTCCTCTCTAGCTTACAGAAATATACACGAGATAATATAATACTTGTGTAATTTTTTATTCGGTGTGAGATACCTCTTATATATACACATTGTATACATGCACACATATTGCAAACTAACAGTTAGAAAACCCATGCTGGACAGTCATGTAGATTATGCAGGTATTTTAGTGTATAAAATCAAATAACTCTTTTGCAATTAAAAATTAACAGGAAAAGTTCTTAGGTTGCAACTTCCCTAGCAAATGCATCCTCCAGTATCTCAATATTGTTACAGTTAATGCCATGAGGAAAGGTACAATGTAGTGATCCTACACTGATTGCAGGGCAGCTGATGTCTCGGGTGTGAAGGCTACTACACACACATCTATCCTGCTGGTTTTACGAAGTGTTTCCCAACATTGGTGCTGTACCTGACTTTTCCATTTTAAGAAGATTTAAATGTATTTTTAAACCATGATTGCATTTGAGGTGCTGCTTTAAAGGTCTTCCTCTTCTCTTAAAGTGCTTTCTGGCTTCTGGTTTCTCCGAGTGCTGGAGACTTAAAGATGCTTCCATTAGTCTGGTTAAGGTAAATGTGCGCTTTCAGGTGGGACATTCTCATGTGTGTCGTATTCAGCAGTAAGGAATGGACATAATGAGCGGAGAGGTGTTACAGACAAAATGCTCACTTTATGCCTCTAAGCCAGCTGTAGCCAATAGGTTCTTCTTCAGCAGCCTTGCATAGGACTGACTTCAATGGGGAGGTGAGGATGAATCTTGGGTGCAGTCTTTGGTGAAAACATGTATGAATGTCAGGCAAATTAATTCACTACATGATTCTCTAGGTCTTTATTTCATCTCAGAAGGAAAATGGAGGAAATCCATGCAGGAAAAATCCATCAAGGGATATTTAAAAAAGAAAACAACATCTGACTTGAAGTCCCTGAGCAAGAAATTGCTGGAAGCTGGGAAAGGACACCTGTGAAAGTATGAATTACTCTTCTGTTGGTCTTCTGTATTTATCTTCTATCACACAGGATAATTTGGCTCAACCTAGTACAGCTGTTCTTATGTCTTACACTCAGATTTATATGGATTTATTGATACATAGCAGATATTTACATGCCAGTTTTAGCTAGTATGTGTTATAGTTCTGCCTAAATCCCCTGTAGACACAATGGGGAGCAAAATATTTATGTAGAAGGTGTTCTGGAGAAAAGCCTAGCTTGGGCTCTCTTTCTCCGGATAATCCTCTATCCACTGATAGCAGATGGAGATAACAGAGCAGAGCTGGCTGAAATAAGCTGCGTAGTGTTGAGTGGCTTCTCCTGACCCCAGCCTGTCTATCACTGCTGAACGCACACCCTCTTAACACAGAACATGCACAATCTGTGGCAAGTCCTGCGTAATGAAAAATTGTGTTCTGTTGTATCAAAATACCACATCAGATTTCACAGAGAATAACAATCATAATGCAATTATTCTATTTCACAGTTACAAGGAGGACAAGACACAATGGGGCTTTTTGTTGTGTGCGTGTGGCTTTTTGCCACTATGAAGCTGCAGTGTAAAGTTCCCTGTATCTCTCCAGCCCCCAGGGGACATCTCTTGACTGTTCTGACTGCTTCTCAGCATGGTGGATCGGGCAGCTCAGCGTCTCTGTGAATAGCTGTCATTCTGGTGGCAGACCCATTTGCTGCCAGCACAGTCGCAAGTAAAGAGACTGACAAAAACCAGTGTGAAAAGATTTGCCTGCAGAGGATGGGACAGAGAGAAGGGCTGTGGTAGGTGGGGTGAGGCTACTGCAGTTTGGAGGCACTCGTGTAAATTCTGGTGACTGAACATGCCCACTGAGCTGTGCAAGGGCGTTGGTCCCCTGGGCCTCCAGCCCTGCCTGTGTTTTCTTACTTTATATGAGAGAACCAGCTGAATAACAAAAGATGATTTTCTAACATATTTTACTCTTGTAGGGGTTTTTTCCTCTCTCTCTTTGGGATTATTCTGAACATAATTTAAACCCTAGTGCCCTCTTCTGATCTTGCAATAGGTGTCGGCACACCTGTCCCAGCAGCTCCAGCTCAGCAGCCAGTTGTCTGAAGTTAGGCAAGCATGTAGGGACACAGATATTTTAATTTGTAATCAGCTTTAAAGCTTTAAAGCCTTCAACATTTACTCTGATCAGAAACGTGAGCTTAGGCAGAAATTAGTCTTTCCTATTTATGAAAAACATGGGGTTTTTTTCTCCTCTGGCAGGAGCTGTAGGCTTGATCTGAAGTCCACAGAAGCAAAAGGATAAATTCTTTATCAGCTCTGGCCCCTAGCCCTTCACACAGCAAGTTCTTTGGCCAGTGGAGTGGAGAAAGAGGCATACTATTACAAGATCTTCAAGGGACAAATAATAACTAAGGATAATCTTGTAGAAAATATTACTTTGGGGGGGGCATATTTAACATGGGGAATACTGGTAAGTGATAATTCTACAATTCCTTACTTTTGGGAGGCTTTTCAGTGCTACTAAACCACATTTCGTTTATGTGTATATATATATCTAGGCAGATGTCTGTAATGCATATTAGGTATATCTCTTACACTCAGATGGCTGCAGACTGTATGAATAAGTTCATTCATCATTTCTCGCTGCCACCTCTGGGATGGAAAGCAGCAGCTGCCAGGGAGCACAGAGCAGTGCTGCACTGCAGCCTCAAGGCATATTCAGAAACTCTGCAACCAGCGTGCATTGTAGGGTGACTCCATGCAAGAGGAAGTAGAAGACTCCTCTTTATAAAACTGTATGTTTTCTTTTTTAAAATCACCTTTAAATCATATTTTTTACTGATCACCATTTAAAAAAAAAAATCTTATAAAATATTTGCCCTTAAAGCACTTGATATGTCCGAAGTGTGCTAAATGTTGCTGAATCTTCTAAGAAACACTAAATTTACTGCAGAATAAGGTTATAAATTAATTTTCACAGTACTGGCTTTTCTAGACTGTGGCTGTTTGCTTATGTTTTAAGCAGCTAATATTCTGCAAACTGAGAGTTGTGCAACTGCAAATAAACATTCTCTACTGACAAAACTATTTGTGTTGATAATTTTAGATGGAAATTGTTGAGAGACTGACAGGCAGATTAACACTAGAGGCCTCTCTAGCAAGAGGTTTATCAACAGACTAAGCAACAAAAGGGCTATTTATAGTAATTTCCCGGAATATACTTTTTCTAGCTCTCTATTGCCATCTTGAGTTTCTTGCTGCCTTTAACAGAAAATCCAAGCTGGGGCGTAACGCGTATAGAGACAAAGAGAAAACATTTCCAGTCCTGATAACTACAGCCCTCTCCAGTTTATCAGGTGTAAGTCATCAAGTGTAAGAGAAGAAACAGTGTATAATTTGAAATTATACACATTATGACAAACTATAGCAAGAGTTGAAGGAGAATGCCAAGACAGTGTGATGCTAGTGGAAATTTGCTGTAAGGGATGGTGGAATAAGGTTTTTAGATAGCAGGTGAGCTCAGGCCCAGTGTGCAATTCTTGGATGTGTTCATCATGCAGACATTACTGGCAGTTGCTGCCAGAGAAGATAATATAAGCCCAGAAATACGGAAAGCATTATACTACCTGTTGTGCAGATGTTTTTATACCATTCTCTTTTTCCTATAATTGCCCTTTGCACATTTTTCACCTTCCTCTGAAAATCAATAAGATACTACAAATCAGGAGGTGTAGTTCCTATGATCCTAATCCCATACTAAAGAAAATCTATAGATTTCGAAGTTCCTTGGGATACATGGTATAAAAAGTAGTAGCCTGAGCCCTTCCTATATGGGCGTTTCTCCAACACCCCCTGCTTTCTACTTTTCAATGTTCTGACTTCTTTTTATGGGTTCATAACTTTTCGATGGTTTTTCATACTATTCCCTACTCTCTCCCATTGCCTTATTTCACACTTGGTGACTAGTTTCAGTTAGTATTTGAAACTCAGTGTTTTATGAGTGATCGGTGTCCCAGGCATCAGGAATAATATGATTATGAGATCATTGTCATTAATTGAATACTTAGTGGTGGATCTCTTCCCCCTCCACTGGGTGCTTGACTTATGCTAAAAATAAGTTGTCAAAATCTGATTCTAATAAAATCTACTGTCCATAGACCATTGTAGAGTCTTGAGTGTATTTGGGCATGATACTAGCAATTCCCAGTACTTTCCTCTTACGGATAATACTGGTTTAAGGTGCCATTTACATTCCTTTCTAATAAATCTCATAGCAGAAGATGATACTAACACAGTTTAAACCTTGCTAGCATGAGGTTAAATTAAACCCTGAGGAAAACAGCCTGAGCTGGATTTTCCACCCTGCCTTCTGCTGCTGCTCTCTTGTAGCAAATATTGGTCTCCTCTCTGAGCTTGTTGACCTGGAAGTTTCTGCAATGTGCACCAAGCCATTAAAACCAGCTTCGAGACCCTCCTGACTGATGCAGAGGATACTCTGTGGTGAGAGACAGAGGTGCCATTCATCAGTGCCCAAATGCGAGTAAAACTTTGAAAGGTGTTAGGTCTCAAGCCTGTCACTTTACAGAATAACTGACACAAAGGAAAACGTGTTTTATGCCCACAGCAGCTGTCTCCTCAGTCCTTTGGAAACCTAAATTCACTACTTTTTTGTGGTCGTGTACTCAATGCAGTCCTTGTGTTGCCATCCTAGGATCTGGGTGGTTCCTCAGATACTGGTTCAACCTTAGCATTTCTTCAAAAACAATGTCCTAACTTATTGGATTCAGCCTTCTGTAATCTGACTGCTGGAATGGTCTTCCAGAGAGGTACTTAGGAACACTGATCTTGGGCTCTTGGAATTCATAGATGTGATTATTTTTAATAACGCTTTTGGGAATAAGCTTTGGATAGTGTGTATTTACATTTGTACTGATGTTGCCATACTGCTGTAGCACTGCCTTCAATGCTCTTTTTATGTTTTTCCTGCAAGTGCCACATTAAATGGTCACAGGATTCTTGGAAAAACAACAGGAAATGATATAATGGTGCCCACAAGTTCTGTGTATTGACTTTTCCACAGACTTGCTAGTCTCTGAGCCTAAATATTGTTGGTAAAACAAAGATACTTGATCTTATTCTGTGTTCTTGGTTCTTGTTTGCGCACTAGAAACCCTGACCTTTTACTGGCTTGTTATCGGGAAAAAAGGGAAAAAGAACTAATTATAGAGATTATTGTGGGTTTAATTATAGGGATAGTTGTTTAATTTAGTTGCTTTACATTCCTAAGTAACTATTAGCAGCACTCTGTTATCTTCAAGTAAGTTGCAGCTTGCATTGAGATGCAGCAGAAATGTCTGAATAATAGAATCATAGCTCTGGTATAAAAATTGTAGGACATGGAATAAGTAACTGCCTTTTAAGCCTACCTTAACACATTCAAACATTCGAAGGGTAACCATATGAAAATGTAGGAAAACTACAGGGGAAACTGTTGTCTGTGGCTTTGTTCCTCAGTAGCCTTCCAGTGGTCATGAGCCGTAGAGGGACAAGACAAAGATTTTGGTGAAAAATTATAGAAAATCACCTAATGCCAAAGTCACAGAACAGCTGGAAGGTCTGTGCTTTTGAACGTATCTAGGGGGATCTCAAAGCGCTTCTTGACAGATTTTGGATCTTTATAGATTAGAATTCAAAATCCTTATCTCTTTGGCCTGAAAATAGCTTTGCTTTAAAGATGTGTGGACTCCAGTTTATTTGCTGAATTTACCGTATAACCTTCCCCTCTTAGAGGTTCAGTTTCCCTCTGACAAAGAACTTATCCCCTGGATGCTAGCAATAAACAAAGACCTATTATGTTCTTTAGAGCCTTCCAGCCTCATTTGGCTAATTCCTTCAGTAAATTCCCTCGTCTGGGATGATTCCTCAATAACTTCCCCAGGCCAAGTTGGGTTGTCACCACATTCCTTTAAAGTCTCATCATTGGATGAGTCCCAATAGATGTTTTAGTCAAGCAAAATGTTGGGGTGATGAAACTGTGCATCCTTGCCTGCCAGGCAAAGTGCTGTCTCTCCACTTGTGCTGTTGACAGTGGCTTGTTGGGAGCCTTCAGTGATGCTCCTACCCTGTGCATTCCCCATATATGTTACTTTAGAAGGCATGTTTTAAACTGGTAGTCACAAACCCAAGGAAATAAAAAGAGCAGTCTGCCTTCTCTGAAAGCTGCAATGAAGTCCTTCACTGTGTTAAAATAACTCTGGTACCAAGAACAGTCTAATCTTACCAGGATGGGGTCAAAAAGTGCTATTTTACCCTAAAGCAGGATATTTTACTCAAGCAGTAGATGAAATTAATCTCTCCTGATCTCTCCACTGTGCCTGCTGGATGGCTTCCAAGACTCAAGCAGGCCTGTGTAGCATTAGCCCGAGTGCTACAGGATTCCTGCGGTCTGAAAAAAGACGTATCCTATAAATGCTGCTTTAGTTCTTCATTCGTGATGCTGGCAGCTCTGTAATGAGGCAGAGGACAGAACGCAATGGCAGAGCTCGGTGGCTGCATTTAATGAGGCTTTCAGAAGGACTCAAACCAAGTGCAGTTGCCCATCAGTGCCAGACTTTACCCTCTTTAGAACAGAGACGCTACTGGTTGTCCTAGATCATTAAGCACTTTCGTGATGCTCTAGAAATGAAAACCAAATAACTCCAAATCAAAAAATTACCAAAATCAACTCCCAAAACCACTTGGGTTGCAACTACTATGTACCTTTTAACTCCACAGGCATGAGATTCTCAGAGCCACTGTGTTTCCTGAGTTTCCTACTTCACAATTAATTGAAATAACTAATTTGTATTTTCTGAATGAGAAGAGCCACTCTTCAGCATTTATTTTTATAAGATAGACAACATGCAATGCAAATTCTGAATAGAATTTATATCAGTTTAATGTGGTAATACACTGAACAGAAAGTATGATGAAAAATCTTTCATTTTTCCCCTTTCAGAAAAAACCCACTGTATTAGTGTGCTACGTAAGCTATGTGCCTTCTACTGCCTGGGAGATTAGACTGTATGGAGAGTCTGCAAGTAAAACCAAAAAGTTTTGGAAACTTCTACTGATTTTCTTGAAAAAAAATACCACTCTTTAGTTGTTCACTTGAATTTTTTCCCACAGCAGATTTTTGTGGCCATCTACTATCAAAAAGATTTGATTCAGCTGAGGAGGTAAATGAGACCAATGTGTTTTGTGATGATTGAGAATGAAGACAAATTAAAACTCTTTCCTCTGTAAATACTTGCATATTAGGTAGTGCAAAGTTTACTTTGGAATAAGTGTTTACAGTAGAAACACCGATCATTCTTTAAGCAGTTGTAATGTTCTGGATGTTGTTGCTAAAACTTAGTTACTTTTTTTTTTTGACAGACTGTACGAAATGTCAGGTAATACACTTTCAGAGCAAGAACCATCATCCCACTTTATTATTTTAATCAGTGTGAATGGAATGATTTAATTCACTATCCAATTATGCTTCTGAGGATGCTCATTTTAATAGGCTAAGTATTTTCTTAATTTATCTGCTAATGATTAGAAACGCATTTGGCCTCAGTTCAGAGACTGTTGTGTCCTGTTTCAAGCTGGGCTTAACACAGCATTAAGAAATTCAAAACAAGTCTATGTAATGGAATTAGAGTGTTTTGCATACAGTCAGGTGAGAACAGGTAGGGCTGATTTTTTTTATGCTCAGGGTTGTGTGTACTCATCCCCAGCTGCACCCATAAGGGTCAGAGTTTTCACTGCTTAATGCAACTTCCTTAGCCAGGTTTAATTACCAGAAATAAAAGTGCATGACAGAAAAGTCAAATTATCATGTAATTATATTGGTCTCACTGTTTTAGAGAGATATCTGAGATGGGTGAATAATTGTATATACTTTCATTGTAGTGGCTCTACTGTAAATGGATTCATGTGTGTTCCCTGGAATAAAACGTGGTTCCCTGAAACTCACCTAGCAGGAGTGAGGAAAGGTGAGATTGACTTCTAGCACCATCACAAATTTGTTCAGCACATATCTGCAAATTTTATCTATAAATCAAGGATGAGTTTTGTTAGGATCATTTCCCCACACCAAATTAACTTCCTGGAAGCTATTGCTCATCTTTCTTATCTAACAGAAAATAATCCTTATTATTTATTTATGGAATTGCTTTTTATTGATTTCTACAGCATTATCTAAACTAAATGTTTATTAGAAACAAGCCTAAGCCATAAAATTAAGGGGATTTTTTCAGATGTCTAAAATTTGTTAGGTTTTAATTTGGACCTGCCATGAAGACACTACTAAGAAATGCATTTCTAATAAGCATGGGAGCAAACTGCTAAATAAGAACTTGTCTCAAAAGTAATCTGTTTTTAAAATACAATTAGATGATTTCATAGAAACTTGAGTCTTAATTTCACTACAAATGGTAGTGCTCGGACATGGTATAATTTTGTGTTTCCTGTTGAGTTATTATTAGATGGAGAAAACCAAGCTTTCCAGACCTCCCCGGAAATAGGCTTATTCCCAGATAGAAAAGTGGACAAGAATTATTAATGTCCCCAAAAGCTAACTTCTACTCTTTGAGATAAACCGAAATAGTTCAACTATCTGCAATAGTGTCAATAGAATTAGATAACTTATATCTGGAGTCAAGAAGAAAAGAAAAGTCATCCATAGGCAATGTAATGCTTTGTGACAGCTACAATATTTAGGAAAGAACATATAGACTAAACATAGTTTTGATATCACTCCAGGACACCTACAAGAAAAGTTATATAATTTTAACAAAACTTCTTTCACTGTGATAAATGCCTTGGTTGATCCCCTCTTGGCAAACCATGCCTTCATATTCCAGGATGATGTACTTGTTGCCTTGAGCTTTTTATGTTTCTAGTTATGCAATTAGAGTTGACTGACAAACAGCAAATGTCATAAGCCTCCTCCTCACCCTGTAACCAGAAGGTTGGGGTTAAAAGGAGGAGGGGAGAACGGAAGAAGAGTAAATGAGAGCATAAGAAATCTGGTAGCATCAGAAATCTGTATATACAATGAAGTGCTGAATGACACATTAAGGTGAAGCACCTTAGTTATAAATTACATGTGGTAAATTACAGGATAAAAGTATTTTAGAAACTAAATCTATCCCATATTGGTATGTTGCATTATCCTGAAGTGACCCTGGGCAGCCAAATGTTCTTGCAGTCTGTCCTTGGCTCCTTTTGCATTATACAGGTTCCTAAGCCAAATTTGCTAAGTTAAACATCTGAGCTGTAAATAAAGATCCCCAAAGCCTACTGTGCTTTCCTTGTTCTAAGAGTCCCTTCACAGTATGGCCCCAATTCAACTAAGTACTTAATACGTACTTAAATCCCACTTAGATCAATGGGATTTAAACATTTGCTTAAATGCTTTTCTAAATCATGGCCTCTTAAACTGTCTACATTGGAGATCAAATTGTAATTTATATTGCTGTGATTTCTTCTTCTGGTGTTACGCATGAGACCCCAAACTACATTTTACTGTAGTCCTGCTTGAACCAAAGCTGAAACTGTTTAGAGGGAATTTGTACAAGGCTTCTATTCATTGTGTGCAAGAAACAGGTTTTAATTATTTTGAGCATGAACTATTGTAAACTTGTGTTCCTGAAGTGAAATCAAATAAGCTCAGTTAAGAGACCTAAAGTTTT
Organism: Apaloderma vittatum; assembly: GCF_000703405.1. NCBI lineage: Eukaryota > Metazoa > Chordata > Aves > Trogoniformes > Trogonidae > Apaloderma > Apaloderma vittatum. The sequence continues at coordinate 4,922 of NW_009732003.1, read as the reverse complement.
TCAAACACCATCAATTTTAAGATGGCTAACATGAATTTTTCCTTTTCAGTAATGACTGCAACCTCTGGTAAGTGTGGGAACATACAGTTTTTACAGAATGTAGATACGTAAAAATATTTGAGGAGGAAGAGAGTTTTTTCTTTTTCACTTATTTGTTGGCAATCTTGTCTTGGCTTTTTTTTTTTTTTAACAAATTCAACTAAGATTGACACAGAGAGCAGCCTTTTGTAGCAGAGGAAACAGCAAGAAAAGAAGTTGCAAAAAGGGCCATCAAGAATCCTGAAGTTTTGTAGGGAAAATATGTCAGAAATATTGCAGCTCTATATGCTATAAATTTTTTAGAAGACAGTCATATGTACTGCTATGCCTGGGATGCATTATCATATGCCTGGGACGGCCTTATCACTGTTTTTTTGGAAAACAGTGTGAGGACGGATGGTGGGAAAGTGAGGACTCCTCTTGACTTCTCCTATAATGCAAGCTCTCTGCTTGTAGTGGAAATCAGCCAAAAGACAGCTCATATGCTAAGAAAGCTCAAGTTAAGAGATGAGTGGAAAATACCAGATGCTTAAATTTGTCTTGGATTTTCTGAAAGCTGCTAATATTGCTCTTTTGCTTAATTAGCCAAATAAGGGGAGGGACTGTGCTTCTCTTTCATGTACAGGTATTTCTTGGATCATATAAGAATGAGTTGGCCACCTCTAGGGCACTGTTGTCTCTATAAAAGAAAGATCTAGATGTGTTGGTTTACTAGCATTAACAGGAGATAATTGCTGACCCCATACTCCTCACCCACACCACAGCTACTCTACCAGAATTGGTCCAAAATCAGGATTCCTGAGTCAGCCCATTGTCTGGAAGCTAGTTTAGATTTCTGTCCTGGGAAGAAATTGCTCTCAATGGGTACATCTTCCCAACTAGACAAGATTTATTTTCAGTCAGTGTGTTGTGTCTTTTGTTTACCACTTCGTTTTCTTTTAAGCAGATAGGCTTTTCCCAAGGCATCTCAGTATCTTATTTATAACGTCAGGGGTATGGATGGACAAACAAGTCTCTCTCCCTCTCGGACACGGTGTGACCTTTCTGTAAAGGAAAGTTTTTCATGGCAATCTGTAAGTGTTCTTCAGCTTTTTTTGTGCCTCCTGAATAGTGAGAATAAGTCAAACATGCATTGAGGTTGTTGAAATGTGCAGAATCACAAGACCTTACAGAAGGGCATTTGCAGAAAAGGAAAGGTGAGTCTCAGCTGAGAAAAACTGTGTGGTATTGATCAGCTGTAGAATCAGCACAGTAAAAGAGCAGACAGGTTCTGGATGGTGGGATCAACAAAACTGTCAAAATTAGATATCCTGAAAATATTTGAAGTATACTTGTTCTTTGTGTCACTTGTTTTGCTGCATCATTACAAAGCCTACAGCATTTGATTTGTCTGCCGAATATATCTGACATGTTCTTTTCAGACAGCAGGTGTAAGTGGTCTGAATGCGTACAATTTCATAGTAATTTTAATATTTCATTTGTTCCCATAATTTTATAAGATATACATATATATTCATCAGTATGTATTGCACATAGAAAAATTAAATACATGCAGGATAGGTTGTAATTTAGAACAAGTGGATATAAAGTTAATGTCTTATTCAGAATATAGTTTAATAATATTTTAATACTTTTTTTTCCAAATGACAATGCAGGAATTTTAATCCTACTTCAGAATGCAAAACATTCAGAGAATTAGAGTTCATCTTCAATTGACAATGTTTGTTACATATTAGTTGATACATATTACAATAATGTTTCTTAGCAGAATTTTTTAACATCTACAATAAGCCATTACAAGACTTCTGTGAAAAGGGGAAAACAGTAAATTATTGAGCAGAGAAAGTAACTCTCTCCTGACACTTCATCTGATGATACAATTTCTTCATCTTTGTGTTTTCATTGAGGAATCTTGCTTTTGCATCTTCTTTTGTTCCCAAACTTGGATAAAAATTATCACCTCTTTTAAAAATTTTAGCATATTGCAGTGTGTTTTGTTTTACCTCAAAGGCTGATTTGTGAGTTGGTCATGAAAGCGTTCTATGTTTTCGTGTTGTTTTTTGAAGATTTAAAGTTTCACCAAATATTTACTGTTACCCACTCTTTTATCACAACTATGAAGTACAGTTATAAAAAAGATTCCCCCTTCCAGTTTCACATTCTTTATCACATATTTAATTAAATTAGGAGGGAAAATGGAAAAGAAATTAAATTGCAATTATTCAACTTTCTTCAAATTACCATAATTTGATTGAATTTAAAATAAAATAATAATAAAGTATTATTTTTTCTTGGTGGAAAATTCCATTAATAGAACAGTTTCCCAGGGAAACAGAAACAGTAATTACCTGTCCTTTTTGGTTTAGCAATGAGATATTTCTAAAAAATTTTCCCTGGTTTAGCATTTGTCTTTTATGCTTCTAGGCACAAGTCTAGGACCTCAACCTATACATGGTGTGCTCTGGACCTTGTTTTGGAATGTTTTAACTCTCTCTCAATTCTCATACTTTTCAGAGGTTGTAAATTGCAAGCAGAATACAAGAGAATCTCCTTCAGAATTTATAACAAGAAATAGGCAAAAAGTTATGCACGTTTAATTTCAGTGACACAAAGACAAAGTATTTTGAGAAACAAATGAGAAATATGTCCAAACGCAAACTGTTATGAAAAAGTTCAGGGTTTCAGAATTGGATAATTTTAATGTACTCTAAAGGTTGTTGTTTTTCAGTTACAAAAATAAACTCCAGAATTGTCCCCCCCAGCTAAATGAGGTTACTGCAATGTTGAAATTAATCAATTAACTCTTCAGTAAGAGCCAAGCCTCAAATCCACAAGCATGAAACAACAGCTAGTAATGGCTATATAAATTGATTTCAAAAGGTTGAATGTGCACATTTGGTGCTTATTGAACAAAGTCTTCATGGCCTTATCCAAACCAGATATCTGTGTGACGTTATTTTGCATACGTTGTAATCATGCAAATGAAGGGACTGAGTTTAGATGAGGCCATGAAGCTTGATTCATATTGGAAAGTTGAATCGGGGTGAGATTTTTTTCTGATGAACAAAGTCCATGGAAGACTGACAGAGAATCATTTTGTTCACTGCTGGGCTGGGAAGAGGAATATAAGAAACCCAAAGTTACTGAGTATATGTGTGAGGAAAGATTAATTTTTTTGGCTGATGGCTGGGCACATATAAAGGAAAACAATAGGGTTTTCATTAGACCTAGATGAAAACAGTAGCTGGCTTCCATGCTAAGGTAGCGGCTGAGGTTGGCATCAATACTTCAACTAAACTTTAGAAAAATGAGTTCTAATAATGGATTAATGGTAAGAGGGGAATGAGAATCTGTAAGTAATCATGCCTAAAGCCTGACAGGGTAGAAACAGGTAAGCTTTCGTTTACTGTTTAGCGAAAAGTTTTCTCCAATATAGGCATATCAAATGGATTAAAGTGTAAGAACTCTGCATGGCAGAGAAACCCAGTAAGAGCTAGATTTCAGCCAAGAAGGGAATCAAGATGCATTTTGAATACATTTTCTGTATGTTTTATCTGTGGGAGTTTCCAAACTAAGGCTGTGATTAGATATAGGCTAAAAAAGGGATCCTGGGCTGTGCTGACATTTAACATCTGTTGCAGAAAGAGGTTCCTGGGCTAAAATCAATGTTATGTCCTTCAGAGGTCAGAAAATTGTGGTTAAGGATAAAGGGATACAGATCTCCCTGGACTAAAGTTTTTGCATGACCCATGCTAAAACTGTTTCAGGTAGGATGGGGTAGAATTTGGACTGCAGCTTCTTACAGTAAGACTGAGTAGGTAGGAGTTCTCAGCTTAAATTTTTGTTTAGGTAGTATTTATCTTTCTTGTCACTGCAAGGTTTCCAGGGCTAGGTGATTAGCCAAGCTTTCCATGCTCAAGCTTATGTCTGGATTTATGCATATGTTCCTTGGCTGAATTAAAGCTTAAGACCCACAGCCAGTGTTGAGCTAGGGCATGGAATGGACACTTATCAAAAATATAAAATGAAAATGGATAGGTGAGAAAGTGACTGGGCACCATGAAAATAAGAAGAACAGCTGAATGACAGCCAAATAGGGGAAAGATGAAAGGTTTGGTAATCAGTGTAATCAACACAAAAAGTCTAATTGAAGAAGACAGAAATGCAGTGGCTTCAAAACAGCTTCTGGAAAACATTATTTCAATAAAGAAGAAAGAAAAAATTATTTGATGCCGATGATTTGTATCATCTGCTGCATATGGGGTTGGACTGCATGGTCTTTCGAGGTCCCTTCTAACCCCTAACATTCTGTGATTCTGTGATATACCCAAAAACTGCACAAGAACAACAAAAAAAAAAGAGAAAAAAGAAGGAAAAATCCCTACAAAACAAACAAACAAAAATCCCACCACCAACACAAAAACCAGCCACACAATACCTCAAAGAGGGGGAATTGTTTCTTTTTTTTTCATTGTTTTTAATGAGTTTTTGGTGAATCTCACAAGGATTTGCATTTTCGAATGAAGCAACCTCTCGGAGTGTTCGTGTGCCTTTGAAATGCTCAGAGCCCTTTAGGACCCCGCACCCTCAGCTCCCCAGCCGCAGTCTCTGCAGCCACCTGGCGGGGACTCTCTGCACGTTCGCTGCGGCAGAGCTAGCCAGGGACACTGCCAGCAGCACACAGCTTTTCGACTTCTTCTCTCAATTAATTTTTACTGGGTCAGAGGGAGCAGAGTCCTGTGGCATATGTCAGCGAGTGGTGACCGTAGACAGTGATAGACAGCTTCTCTTTTACATTTAAATCCTGTGGTTCCCCCCCCACCCCCATCACCACAGACTTACTGTAAGGGAAAGTAGCCCTGAAGAGGATTTAGGAGTGTTGA
>NW_009732002.1:1384-1660 GCF_000703405.1 Apaloderma vittatum | reverse complement strand
TGGCGGTGGGGGGGAGGCAGATCTGCACTGCAGCAGAGACCCCTGTGCTTTGGCACAGCCTTACCGGGCTGACACGGCAAAGTGCTTTGCTGCTCAGGGCTGTAAATGGAGGGGTTGTTTCCCAGCAGGTGGGCTCAGTGGGTCGATAAAGTGCATTTCTGCAGCTCCACTTCTTCGCAGCCCATCGATCCTCGTCCTCCTGATGAGGGGCGATGCCCCAGGCAAGGGGGGGCCTTCCTGGGGCGGGCACAGCGCAGTCTTCTCCGGCTCCAGCCG
>NW_009732002.1:1065-1308 GCF_000703405.1 Apaloderma vittatum | reverse complement strand
GGCTGCGGTGCAGAGGGGACTCAGGGTCCCCCACTGCCCGCTTGCAGGGGCAACTCTTGGAGGGGGGCACCCAAAGCAGGGCCCGTGCTTGACGCAAAAAGCTTTAATGGGGGTCCTGGAGTCACAGACCCCACTACATAATGGACGGGTCAAAGACCCCCTGCCTGGAGGAAGGCTCTGCTGCTGAGCATCTAGGGGAATGGGGGGGGCACGCCGCCCCCTCACTGTCCTCCAGCCCCCGCA
>NW_009732002.1:665-1055 GCF_000703405.1 Apaloderma vittatum | reverse complement strand
GGCGCCTGCCAGGACCCATGCCTCCAATTTAGGCAGCGCGAGGCGGCTGTTCGTGACTGAGTGCGCCGTGGCCCACTGCCTTCCGCGGGACGTGGTGTCCCTGCCTCCCCCAGGAATGACATCCTGGGGCGGCGGAGAGGGGAGAGAAGCCATGGGACAGGGCCGGCCCAGAAGTGGTGACAAGGCAGGACTTTTCCTCACCCTGAGCAGAGGGGAGCTCCTTCAGGCACCCATCCCACTGGGGCTGAGTAGCTGAGCTCACTGAGGGCCAGGGGATCTGGTGCAGGAGGGTGTTGGCACATGGCCAGAATGCCGGCTAGGGGGCTGATGGGGGTCCTAGTGGGGCTGCAGAGGGTGGCAGGGCACCCGAGAGGGGGTTCTGAAGCACAG
>NW_009732002.1:0-429 GCF_000703405.1 Apaloderma vittatum | reverse complement strand
ACCGCCCCCGTCCCCCCTGCCAGCACCTATGATAAACAGAATTCAAGATTGCTCGGTCAGGTTTTAAGGTTTAGGATTTTTCTGGCTAGCTTTCAATATTATTTATGTTAAAACTCTTGAGCCTGCTATGCCCTGGCCTTCCTGGAGACCCTACAAGCATTGTGAGATCCTCCTGCGTGGTAATTGTTAGTGTGAACAGCCTCTCTCCTGAGCCTCCGCTAATCGCCGCAGTTACCAACCCATGGTAGAGCTCAGCACTCCACGTAGCCAGCCCCAGGTGTGCCTCGCTTGCGCGGTGGTCAAAACACAGGAAAACATCCCTGCATTGCTGGTGAGGGCTGCTGGAGACCGCCATGGGGTGCAAGGGGACTGGGCTGGAGTGCTCAGTGCAGCAACACGGGCTGGCAGTGCCAGCACCCTCTCCAGCCC
>NW_009732001.1:0-12276 GCF_000703405.1 Apaloderma vittatum | reverse complement strand
TCCCCTGTCTTCTAAACCAAGACAATGTGTTACATGTGTTGGTGGAAGGGCATAGAGTTAACAGGCATGATGCCCTTTGTGAAATTTTGCTAACAAAGTAACTATGATAGTGAGTACACCTGTTAACACATGTGCATTACCTACATCCCTAGTAAATTATGTAGGTAAATGAATGGGACTGTAGGATATACTTAGTATTTGTGAGGTTTCAGAATCATAACCTGTGCTTTAAAGACAGAATTCTACATCAGTATGTAAATACTTTTGGGTTTTTTGGAACTCTTCCTGATTTCCTAGAAGACCTGATGGTATCTATACCTACAAAGTCTTTGCTAAGTGTTTTGTGTTTTGCAAAACAGAAAGTATGTATGTATGTATTTAGTTATTTTAGAAGTGAAGTATTCTGACTGCTGAGAAGGCTCTTAGGCCTTCCAGAACTCATGTATTTGTTTCTAAGCTTACTTTGAGACATTTATATTCTGAGCTTTAAATATTACTTCAAAATCTAGTAGAAGAAAAAGATATGAGTGTCTTTGCCACATATAAAAAGACAAGAAGGTGCCATTGTTTAGTGGCTTACTTGTAGATTTGTCATTTTTCTTCAGTTTTCTGTCTCTGGTTCTTACAGACAAGGTCCTATTGACAAAATCAAACATAGTGTGGGCAGGGGATATGTTTCTGATGAGATATTGCAGTCCAGTTAGACTTCTATAACTTCCACAGTTTTTTTTCGTTGGACTTGTAGTCGTAATTAGATGAAGAATGTAGCATCAGCATCTTAAGATAAGGAAGTCTGCTCTGTACAGCTATTCCACAAGTCTTTGCCATTGCCTCTATCTTTTTCTTTGTTTCCCTGCCTTCATTACTGTTCATTTTGTCATTATTGTAACGCTTTTATTTGAGAAATATATTTGTCTTTTTCTGGTATGCTTCTTCTAAGGTTGATGCAATTTTTTCATCCCATCCTAGTTTGAAAGAGCTAGTTCAAATTACGCTGGAATTACTTCTCAGAATGGACAAGCTTTGAATACAAATGCCCTGGTGATATGTGTGACTTTTTCTATTTTGAAGGACAAGGAAACAACATATCAACTCCCTTAGTGCTAGCAGTTCCGTAATGAAAATAAGGCAACTATTTCATCTGGTAATGTAACTGTTAATTCCTTAAAACCTAGATGAACTCGGAGTAGTTGTTATTTGGGAGAAATAAAGTGTACTTACAGATAGGTCTAGTAATTCAATGGAAAACCAGGTTACCTTACTTTGAATTGGTACTGACAGTACAAAAGAATCTGTATTTCTGAAGATCTAAAATAATCTGGGTTCCTATTATTTTTCATAATTTGAAGAGAGATATTTTAGAATCACAGCGTAACTTCAGCTGAAGAAGACCTCTGGAAGTCACCTGGTCCACACCTCATGGTGAGACCAACTCCTGCGTTAGATCAGGTTGTTGGGAGTCAAATCCAGTTGAGTTTTGAACTCTACCTTTCAAGGGTGGAGGTTCAGCAATATCTGCAGGCAACCTTTTTGGTCAGTTTATGAATAGGTGAGCAGCATATAAGACATGTTTCTCACAAAAATGTGATTGTTATTTCAGGTGTGCAATTTCCTCATTTACCTGTGTAACAAGCTGTTAAATGCCGTTCTATTGACTCTGCTCACCCCTTTCTTTTGAAGCCTCATTTCCTACATGGCAGGGGAGGGAAGAACAGGGAAGAACAAGAAAGGGTCCCCTTTCTTCCTCTACTGTGTCTTTGGGTGACCAGATAATGAAAAAACAAGGATTTGTTATGCAAGTCTGTACTTTGTATATCTGCTTTTTCCTGCTGTGTTTGAAATACCGATGGATTTTGTTTCCTATTTATACAGTGTTTTTTCCTGTGCTATTGGTAATCTTGATATTTTAAACTTTCCAATTATCATTTCAGTTTTAAAAATATGTGAGAACTTAAAATTATTAATCTAATATGATATAATACAGACTAGTAAATTTGCTCATCAGGTTACCACATTTAATTTAAACTGTCTTTATACAAACCAGGAGAGAACTAGTGAAGTGCTACAGCTTTAAGGACTCGTGCTTCTTTTCAAAATGATTTTCATGTTTCATCTCTCTACTGTGTCAGCTTGACACTATACTTGGTTTTGTGGCTTTCTCTTTACAGTGATGGAAGTTTTAACTTTCTAATAGAATTTTTTAAGTGACAATTGTCACTCTGTGTGTGATGTGGAGCTCTGCTTTGTTGTAACACCAAATGTTTTAATCAGCTTTTCCCTTAGTGCTAATTGGCTGAAATTTAAGAATGGCATGTTGTGTCTAAGCCACCACTAAAAATACCAGATTGTGACATATTAGTATTCATAGACTGATGACTGAAATAAACCCCAGCATTTTGTTGCAGCATACAGATAACTTGTGCCATAAACTGTATTTCTGTGTACAGTATCTTCAGCAGAAATTTTCTGTATGGTTCATGCAGTTTTGCTATATGAAACCTGAACCCCAAAATTTCTTGACTGAGCATGCTGGACCATTTACTGAAGTGATGGTGTTGGCTGCTAGCTGTAGAGCCAATTCCATTTTCATGAAGAACATAGATTAGCGATTTCAGAGAGTTTCAGATTTAGCTCCAGTATAGTTTATATGTTTATATGTGACTAGATTGAGGGAGTGTCGAAAGTGTCATGGTTGAGAGGAGTCGTCCTTCTTCCTGTTAGTTTCTTTTTAATAACTTGTTGCAGAGTTTTTCGTCTTTCCTTAATTCCTTGGCATAGACAAAATGGTTTCTTGCTTTTCTTGTCTTCTCCCCCTTCCTTGTTTAAAACACTATTTCTTCATTTGTCCAGTGTGGACTATCTAATGCAGAGTGAGGTATCTTTTCCTTATGCTGATTTACAGACTGATCTGCATGAAGAGATTTGCCCGCGTAGAACTGCTGTTGAGATCTAGAGCACAGTTTGAGGTTTGGTAAACACATAAAGAAGAATATCTTCTGCAGGCAGTGGCTGCCTTTATGTGTTTGAGTGTGCATGATGCTGCACACACGGCTTGACAGGTGTAAGAGCACGTAATTCTTCTATTGCACCCAAGTGTTCACACCTCTAGAGAGCCATCAATAAAGCTCTTAATATGATGGCCCATTATAATACAGAAATAAAAGAAGCTGTCTGTATTGACAGACCAAATGATATAAAAGGTTATGCTAGTATAGAATTTTACAAATATGAATTTCTCATCTTCCCCCATACAAAATGTTTTTTTCCTCCTTGGTCTTCTCACATCCACCCTCCGAGATTCTGACTAGTCAACACAGCACAGTTGATGGTTTCTTAAGAGTTTGGAGTGAAGATGTCGTATTTTAGATCAGTGTGAGTACGAGTGAAAGTATTTAGGCTAGTAGGAAAGTCGTGTCACTGCTGCGATGTTCTCAGGATTATGCTTCTGTTATAACTGATGTTTGCTTCTTTATCCTTCATGCGATTTTTTCCTCCTGTGCATTTAACTTGCATTGTATGATGTTTTTAAGCTGAGAGTGCTTCAGCATTTGTTTTCGGGTGCATTATAGGTATTATATAAATAAACATTAAATGTGTTTACATAGCATATGTGCATGAAGTCAGAAATAATCAATTTCAAGAATCCTCTCTGTTTTTTCCTGTAATTAAAGATGTGGTAACCCAGTGGGACTTTGTTCAGGTCTTTAAATACATGGTTTATCAGTTTAAAGCTGGGGATTACGTTATATGCAGAAGTGTGCTTTGAGCTTTACATTATTAAGGGAAACAAATTTGCAAGCAAGAAAATATAAAAGTGATCATTCTCATGGCACTGATACTTTGTGCCTGTTGGCATATATGCAAGAAAATGTAAGAAATCAAATATATGGGGCAAAGATGCAGATCATTATAGCTGTAAAGGAACTTGGGCAACGAGGAATAATAATTTTGAATTTTTCAGCTCGAAGGTGGGTCGATACTTAAGAAGAGATTTAGCACTGGCTCATTCAGTTGTAGGCTAAGAAGCAGTGAGTTGGGCAATGTTGTCTGAAGTGTGAAAAGTGCAGTCAGCCAGTTGGATGTGGTTTTGTCTTACTTAACTGAAATGTTAGAATATAGAATCACAAGACAATCTTAAGAAAAAAACAGCTTGAATTCTCCTTTATATTTCCCCAAGAAACTTTAACTGGTGTTATTTAAGGGCATTTGTTCAATCCTAAGTAGTGAAATACTCTGGGGTGTGATGATTATAGCCCCATTGAAAATGTGTAGCAATTTGCTGTTGCTGGTTTAGTTGCCCATGGAAGGTGGATGGTTCTGCTGTGTGCCTGTGTTTGCTCATGGCAGAATGAGAGGCAAGACAACATTTTATCAGTCAGTCAGCAGGCAAAACCCTATTTTTTTCCTTCTCTGAAACTCTAATCGTATATTTGATATTTATTTATATCTAGGGTGTGGATTCAGGATTTGTTCCCAGCGTTCATGACTTCGACAAGAAGCTTACCGAGGCTGATGCTTACTTACAGATCTTGATAGACCAGTTGAAGGTATGGTCACTCACTGGTGGGTTTACTGGACTGGGAGTCTGCTTGTCGGTGTGAGTTTGTAGTTGAAAGGAAGCTCAACAGAGGGAGAGAGTCGTGTTTTATGCTCGACCCATGTTCTGGTAGATGCGAAAGGCAGGGAGCGCTCATCTGGCTGAGCTGACTGTGAACTGGAGAAAACACCTTTTTTATATATGAAGTCTACTAACGGCAGAATTTTATTTTCTCTTTCTCTTTCTCCCTAGCTTAGGATGTTATCTAAGTCCTAACTGCTTCTGAAATAAAGAGATTTACTACAAGTATAAAAGTTAAAGTTATAAGCTAAGGGCTGAAATAACCTGAAAATGGTTTTGTCTTAAAGTGACTCTTGGGATGTTAAAATAGAGTTAGAAAATTAGGAGCCTCAAGCAGATTTTATATAATGGTTTACAGTGGCTGAAACATTCTTTTGTATATATAGCATCATGGAAATGGCAGAGGTGACTCAAGTTTGATTTTAAAACATAATTAGATCATTGTATTGCTCATAGCATTTTAGAATTTATCTCGAGAAAATTTTGTCAGGTAATATGTAATCGCAGTTGCAGATAGTTTGAGACTTCATTGCAGTGGTGATAGATAATCTGTTCTTTGTCCTTGAGTGAAAATATTTGATAGAAACTTTTATACAAATACAGTTCTTTTACACTTTGTACATGAATTTTAAGAGTAAATAGGAAGGTGAGGTATTATGAGGTCATATCTCCCAGTACTCACCTTATTGAGAAAAACAGTTTTTGCTGCTGGTTAGGACACTTTTTCCCACGACTCAACAGGTTAAAATTGCTGTTAAGATTGCTTCAGTTCTGCTGGTTTGGATTTTTTTTCCCTCCCTGATATAATGGGCAAGTATTGCATGTGGGATATTCAGCAAAAATTCAGTTGCAGGGGAGAGTGGAGAGGGGAAAGATTTTTAACAGGAGGTGTAGGCAAAAGAGATGCAAGCAGAATTCAAACCTAAACTGCAAAGACTTGTTAGCTTTGTGTCCTGCTCTGGAACCATCTAGCATGCTTCACTGATGGAAGGTATTTCAGTCTTTACACCTTTTAATTGTTATTTCAGGCCAACTGCGGGGAGAGAGTATAGGAATTAGTTAATAATGTAAGAAGAGTGAGTTTGGGGATGGACGGAAACCAAGACTACAGTCTGTTTATAGAACCAGAAATCATCCCTCAAGGGAAAGGGAACACGTGAGTAGCTTTTAGGCAGGCAGCTGAGTGAAGAATTGTAGCTCACTTACTAAAAATTGCAGCCTGTTTTCTGAGCAAGGGTGAATGTGATGAACTTTTGAGCATTGCTCTTCATCTTTTTCTGCCTTGAATAACTTGTACTTAATGATTTTTTGTATGTACACCTCAGAGGTGCAACTTAATTGTGTCAGCTCAGCTTGTGTAAAATACACATGCAGTCTTTTCAGCAAGAATAATTTCAGTTTGCTTAGCTGCATCTCATATGCTATTTTAAAGAAAATAAGTAGAGGGTAATACTAGGAAATCATGGCAAACCTTTGCAAAAGATGTGCTTACAAATCTTAGGTGATTTAAAACATGTACCTGAATAACAAGGTAACTGGAATGGTTGATAAAGGTTGAAGTGGTTTTGAGAAGCACTCTCTGTGCCCCAAAGGTCTTTGCTGTAATAAGAGAAAGGCAGTCTGAGGTGTTCTGGTGAGCATCACTTTATCACTTAACCTCGCCTTTTAATTCAAACCATGGTAGAATCACACCAGACTGAGCTGGGGAACCTGCCAGGATCTGAGATTTGGTCTCTTGCAGGATGAGGTAATGTGAGAAGTTAGTTACAAATTTGTTTTATCGCAAACACTGTGAAAAAATATTAGGCAAAAACTGCTTTGGGTCATAATACTGAGATGGTACAACTTAAGTGTGTATTAAGTGCCTTTGGTTTTGAAAGTTCAGTGTTTCTGGTTGATGCTGTATGAAAAAATAACACTTTCAGTATTTTCACAACTATCTCTTTCTTTTAGCTCTTTGATGAAAAAATCCAGAACTGCAAAGATGATGAACAGAGAAAAGCAAGTACATTTTTTTCCTTTAATATTGCTTATCTTGCTTAATCAGATGATTTTGTGCATCAGTTTCCAATTGGGTCTAGAAGTTTAAAGCCTGATTCAAATTTGTCAGGTTGTCAGAGTCACTTAAAGCAATCTGAGTAACTGATAAAATTGTCCTGTGAATAGGTTGCAAACAGCATTTTTAGTAATATGGGGTGTCATTAAAAAAAGGTTTTAGTTGGTAGGAAATGATTACTCCTCTGTTATCCGACTCTAAAGCATTTTTAACAAATTTGCTATTTTTTTAATCTTTAACAAGGGTGAGTGCTTAATATTTGTAGGAATAACAAAACTATTCTGAAGGAAAAAAAAATAGTAAGAATCATGCATTTCCCATAACCAGTGTGCATTCTGTGTAGTTCTGTGACTAGCATGCCGCATGTTGGAACTCTGAGAATACCATAGTTCATTCGCCTTAGGTGAGGATGCCAAAAATGTACCTTGTTATGTGGGGAACGCTGCTTTTTTAGCCAGGTTGTGAAAACCGGCTGATGTTCTCTTGGTGTTTGATTTCGGTTTTGAAAATGGTTTGGTGCTTTCTGTGGTTCGTTTACTTCTTCAAAATGGTTGTGACCTTTCAGGTGTCACCCATCTTGCTTGATGTGTTACGTGGCATCTTAGGGACTTCCCAAATGATGATCTTTCTGGAGTTCTTTTGCATGCGTAGGCTTTTAAAATAGCTTTGAAGTTCAAGCGTTCTCTGTGACAACTGACCAAAAGAGTAAGATCTGAAGATACTCTATTTCTCCTTCAGTGCATCTTACTGGGAAGACTTCTCCTTCAGTTTTGACCTCCCTCCAGATGGTACTTTGCAGATCAGGCGGTACTTTCTTTTCCCCTGTGACAGTGCTTCTGATCCCTGGAGACTTTATGCATGTTGTGCTGATTTCTTCCTTTATCTGTGCAACGTATCTACGGAACAGACAGATTGACTTTACTGAGAAAGTAGGAGGCTTGTTTAGAAGAGGGCAACTTCCTCTCATTTTAAATCTCGATGAGTGTTGCTATTGCTATAGGTTCCATTTATTCTCTATTAAAAATTAAAAAGACTTGGCAAAGCACTTTTTTTGATCACGTCTCTTCCTGTACTGAAGCAGCTAAGAGGCTTTTTGATACTGTATTTAGCAGTTTTCCAATTTGTTTAGGGAAGTATCATTTGGCTGTCAGACTGAGCCGAGTATAACCTGCCGGATACTTCTGTCCAACCCATAGATTATTATTTTTTAGCTATGAGAAAAGACGATTTCATTATTTGTGTTATGTGCTTCCCAACTAGCTGAGTGCTGTTTTCTGCAAATGTTTATCGTGAGGCATTTCAAACCTGGGCTGTTGTTTTTGTACAGATGATTTGGCTTTTAGTTACAGGATATCTGATCTTTTGAAGATTATGGTATCGGGTATAGATGTTTCAAGGTGAAGGCAAGATAGGACAGAACTCTGTTTCTGTAGGACCTCGTTGGCAATATCGGTGAGAACTTAGAGTAAACTCTTCTCTTCAGTTCTGTGAGACTGTCTTGTCACATATGGTGGAGAATAAGACTTTAAGCATTCAGTGACACTAGAACAGTGAAGAGATTTATTTTTGGCAGGCCAGAACAAAGCTGACACCACTTAAGAAGGTGTTGGAGGGAAGTGTAGGCTCCTTAACCCTGTTTGGTTTACAACAAGTGCTTTTTGTGAAGTAAATCCGAGGCTCAGGTTCAGGTTGCACCTTATTGATTCTGACCACAAGTCGGTGTGCCTCTGCTGCCTCTTTCTGCTGGAACAGATGCCTCTACAGTCACATGATTGTTGAATGAGGCAAAAATCATGTTTAGTGAAATAAAATGAGCTTTCTGTTGGATCATCAGTGGCTTCATAAATTAAATGTCAAGGAGGTGCAAAAAGCAGCAAGCAGATGGAGTAGTTTTAGCAGCAGTCTGCAATTTGATTAGATTAGATACAGTGTGTGGCTGCTTTCTGCAAATTTAAGCCTGCAGGAAATTGATGTTTAATTTGAAAATATGTGTATTCATTACCTAAAACTACAAAAATTGTCTCATTAAAATTGTATCTTCATCAGTTTTTGAAGAGTAGGGATGTTGGAGAGGCAAAATTGTGCTAACTTTTAGTAGTAACTTATATTCCTTGATTATACTTTTACTGGTGATGTTTTTTATCTTCAACATAGCTCTTTTTACTTGCTTGTGATTTTCCTTATGATTTTTTCCCCTAAATGATCTGTATTACTTTAACGCAAGTTCAGACAAAAGAGAAGGACAAAGCTACAAGGACTGTAGCAGCATGTATACGTAGCACTGTAGGTCTGTACAACTGAGATGAATTTCCCAGAATTGCCCAGATTGGAAAAAGACCTTTAAGGTCATCGAGTCCAATCCTTAACCTAGCACAGGAGATAAAAGCATTCTCCTGACTTCTCCAAACCAACCGTTCTTGTGAGCATTGCTGGTTTGTTGCTGGTGATGGTCCTCTTGTTCCTATCTCTGCAGGACTACATCCATTGGGTGTAAAATCCGCAGGGGGAGGATTCACAAACGTTACTTTACACCTTCCTATATCACCATTCTAGAATAACACATTGCTCAGGAAAATCCAGAGACTTCCAGATCCCTCTTTCCTTAGCCCTGAAGAACAGGGCTGGTGCTCTTTAGAAGGATCTTCCCGGGAATTAAATCTGACTTGCCTGCATTGTTTTCATAATTTTATGTAGATGTGAAGGCGACATCATTCCAGTTCTATGTGCTGTATTCTTGCAAGGTAGCCATACAGCACAAATGTGAAAATACTGGATTAATGCGACTTAAGTCAGCCAACTCACAAAGAATTAATTTCCATAGTGGGAAAAAAAGATGATTGTATAATTTGTGGATAGACCCTGGAAAGCAGATGTCTTGAGGTTTTTCCTGTCTCGGGTCTTCTGTGTAATCTTGGACAAATTACCTTTTTGTCTGTACCTCTGTGTAAAAATAACAATGTCTTAGTCTGTTTTTTTGAAAATTACAAATGGGTTAGGGGAAAACAGTGTGACTGAATTACATTATATGGCCTGATATCACTTTCAGGTTTTCAGCACAGATGGTAACAGTGAAGGGACTGAGATACCAGTTTATTTGGTGTGTAAATACTTCATCACATGTTGGGGAAAAAATAAGAAAAGAATAATCAAAACTGCCTACGGTTGGTTATAAAGCTTTGAGACTGAATGATTTGTTTCAGCTGCATAATCGTTTTTCTGACAAGATCTGTGTGTTTGAGTGCATTGCCTATTCTATTTTGTTGCTAAAAGGCTCAAAACATCACTGCTGTCATATTTAAAATGCTTTTTTCAGTGCATGTTCATAAAGTTTGGACTGGAAGTATAGCGGAGACATGAAAAACAAAAAAAAAGGAGTTTTTAGCTGTTGGCATATTTCTCCTCTAGCAGTAGAAATAAATGCAATATGATATAACTTTGTGATAGAACATCCCTGACATGCTGTTTCCTACATCACCAGGGTCCAGTCTTTCCAGTGGAAAAGGCTGAGGCTGAGTGCTGCTTGGCCACCTCTTGCCGATTAATCATGAAGAAAACATCTACCATCCATATGAATAGCATATAGAGTAGAGTATAACTGAGTTATTTTTTTCCCCTGGGTATTGCCTGGGAAGCCATTACTGTGTTTATTTTCTTTTTAACCCACAGACGGAGACTATTACTTCCCATAGATCTGTAGGTGCATGTTGCTCTCTTTTGGTCTAGAATTTGACTTGCAACGCTACATGGGGAAAAAAAAAATCCTTTATGCACTTCGGTTATTCAAGAATGAAAAAGGCTGTGACTTGAGTCACACGAGACGCTCGTATTAATCAAAACCAAGAGGTCCTGTAATTGAATTAGCAGAGGGTCAATGCTGAGTCCAATTTAATAATTTTGTCTTCTGCAGACAGACCCAAGGACATGAACAGGATGCACGTGTTTTGTAGATAGGTCACGCTGATGTGCAAAACGGCATGCAGGTGCCTTTTGCGTGCCTGAAGGGCAATTCCACGCGGGAAATCTTTATGAACTGGTATTTCTAGATAAAATTAAATAGGCAGAACTCCAGATGCACTTTTACTGGAGGCTGAGAAAGAGCAAGAGCATGCGTGCACTGTTATTTTCTGTGATTTTTTTGTTTCAACTACTTAACTGCACATTTGTTATACTCAGAGGATGGTAATTTCGAGTAATATTGATCGTTGAAATGTGCCACCATTCAGTGTGCTGTATAACGATATACACTGAGCTTGGAGTGAGTCTTCCCACTGCATTTCTTTTTTGATGTTATGCAAAGTGGAAGTGTAGGCTTTGATGGGCACTAATGTATAATGGTACTGCTCAGAAACTCCTAATCTTGTCATCTTCTAGTTTAAATAATCAGTTTGCCTTCTGTCTTGTCAATTACTAACTGAAAGTTGTGTCTAGATACAGAAATAGTCTTCTTAAGAAACAGTCAATTTAAGATTAAAATGTAGTGTTTATACAGTATTTAGGTCAAACTAGATGCTGAAAATTCTATAACTACAATATTTTGATTTTTCTTTTGCAGAAAATTGAAAGTCTCAAAGAAACAACCAGTGTAAGTTTCTTTAATTCTTATATCTATTACATCTAGATTCTGAAATAAACTTTATTTTTTTTTTTTTGGAAAATGATTAAAGCTTCTTCCAGAAAAGTGAGAATCCATGTTAGGTCTGACAGTGTGATGGCAGAAGCAGCCTGGTTCTGGTGCAGTATTCAGATTTATGTCTAGCACCTTAGAATTGTAAAATCATAGAAGAGTTGAGGTTGGAAGGGACCTCTTAAGGCCTGTACTCCAACCCCCTGCTCAGAGCTTGGCTGGCGAGAGCAGGTTCCCCAAAACCAAATCTAGATGGGTTTTGAGTAACCCCTTTGGGCAACCCCTTCCAGGGTTTGATCATCCCTGGGGTAGAAAACTGTTTTCTTACTGTTTAAGGTGAGTTTCCTGAGTTTCCCCTTGTGTTTCCCTTGCCTGTTGTCCTGTCCCTGGGCACCACTGAGAAGAGCCCAGCTCCGTCGTGTTCCCACCCTGCTGTCCCAGTTAGATACCGATGCCTGTTGACAAGCCCAGAGCCTTTTCTTCTCCACATTAAGCAAGCCCAGCTCTCTGAGCCCCTCTTCACGTGACCGTTTACCCGCTTGCAGAGCTCTGAAAGTTTGAAGCTGACCTGGATTTCACCCTGACAAGCCCAGTTGTATGTGGCTTTTGGAAACTTCAGTTTTCTACTGCTTTGCTTTTGTTTTCAGGGGAAAAAATGGGGAAGGGAAAGTAGGGATTCTACAGAAGTCAGTGTCCATTTAGTTTTCTCCCAGTATTTCAGTAAATACTCTGTATAACTAATAAAAATACCTGTACACAGAAATTATTATAGGATAGTAATACAAGTTTTTTTCTGTTATTTTTTTTTTCCCTAGAGCATGGTAGAATCAATAAAACACTGCATTGTGTTGCTACAGATTGCTAAAGTAAGTACACTGTGAACTATGTTGAGTTTTAATAATGCAGCATTAACCTGTGTGAAGATGATTAAAATCTAGAAGTGCCTTCTATATGATCCAGGAGATAGATATATATATA
>NW_009732000.1:0-618 GCF_000703405.1 Apaloderma vittatum | reverse complement strand
CTTTCCTGGGTGGCTCATTTATTAGCTGCATGAAAAAGTTGTCCTCCACGCATTCCAGAAACCTCTTGGATTGTTCCCTCTCTGCTGTGTTGTATTCCAGACAGCTTCATTTTGAAGCTACTCCAGCACACATCCCCCATGAAAATCAACGGGCAGCTCTGCAAGTCCTGCCACCTGGCTTGTCTGGTCGGCAGGGGCTGTCACGTTCCATCACTTCAGGCAGAAGGCCTGTGCAGATACACACCTGTCCTAAGTTTTCCACCAGCAGAGTGACTGGATCTTCCAGTGAGCACACACTGCTTGGGGTGCTGCGGCAGCCGGTGTCCTGGCAGAGGTCACAGCACACCCATGTGCTGGGCTGCAATGAAGAGAACGCACGCATGGCTATGGCTGCCTGCCTGGCTTCTGAAACACCTCTGCTACCTGGCAGCATTCCAAGGGAAGACTGCTTCGATGCTTCTTAAATTAATGGTCCTGAAAATTAATACTCTAAGCAGGCAACTATGCAGCTACAGCAGCCAGGCTTGTCCTCAGTTGCTTGATGAGTAGGACTTAAGTTTGCCCAAGAATCGTAAGCAAATTATCTTCCCTGTTGGGGCCTACTACATAGAAACTTGG
>NW_009731999.1:0-2121 GCF_000703405.1 Apaloderma vittatum | reverse complement strand
CTTCCGAAAGGACTCCACTCTTTGTCCGTCATTTGTTCTCCTGCTTATTCGAACGATCTGTTTCCGCATTTATTTATTTTTAAAAAATAATTAATTCTGTGTGAACGCGCTCCGCGGTACGCGGATTTGGGTTCTGGAGGGTCGGGGAAGGGATGGTGATGTTCATCTCCGCCGGGATGTTCGCGTCCAGGACTTTCCACCCTAGCTCCTGCCTGACAGGGAAAACAAGCACGCATAAATACACACTCCAAAAAAAGTACAAATAAACCGTCGTTTTGGTGTTATCGTGAGGAGCAATGGCGCAATCGAGGTGCGTGCGGCCGAAGAGCCAAGGCGATTTGTCAAGGGGAACCAAATAGGCTGCTGTAAATGTTACCTGATAGCAGCAGCAGTGCCTTGGGTGACACTTAGAAACTTAAAATGTCCTTATCTACAAACAAACAAACCGACTAACAAACTTTGCCGGGTATTGAGATCCTCCTCTCAAAGAGACCAAAACAAAGGCAGGGTGTATTAAATGACCGCGGCGGCTCGGGTCCCGCCAAGGGTCACCTTTTATTCCTGAGACTTGTAGACATCCCAGGGACCGGGGGTTGGCGGGGGCAGAGAGGGAGAAAGGAGTGGGAAAAAAATGCTTCTACGATGTGTTCACATGATTTCGGCAAAAATAAACCCAGCGGTGTGCGGACGTCGCAGCGGTCCTGCCCGCGGATCCGAGGCGCTCACGCCGGAGAGGAGTCACCGCAAACCCGCCGCCCGAACCACCGAGGGTTTAGGAGAAAAATGAGTAACGCCAATGCACGCCTATGCCTTAAAACATCTTTATTGTCGAGTCCTTTTAAATTTCTACTCGATTATTTCAGAATTTTCAATCACATACAGATATTTACTAACAGAAAACCATGACGATTTCTCTTCTGTGGTATTGCTTTTGTTGTTTGGGGGTTTTAATAACTTATTGATTCATGTTGTGTCTACAGCAGCGTGCTAAAATGTAACTGCAGGTCTCTAGCTTTTCTTTTTCTTTCTTTCTTTTTCTTTCTTTCTTTCTTTCTTTCTTTCTTTCTTCTTTCTTTCTCTCCCTTTCTCTCTTTCTTTCTCTCTCGTTCTTTCTTTCTCTCTCTCTTTCTTTCTTTCTCTCTCTCTTTCTTTCCTTTCTTTCTTCCTCTCTCTCCTTCTCTTCCTATCACCTTCTTCACTTATTTCTTCTCTTTAATTACCCCTTTTCTCATCTTTGTTTCTCTCTTTTCTCTCTTTTTATCTTTTCTACCTTTTATCTGTTCCTCTCTTCCACTCATTCTTCTTTTCTTGCTTCCTTCTTTTCTTTTTTCCCTGCCTTTCTACTTTTCTTCGTCTCTTCTTTCCTTCTTTCCTTCTTTCCTTCTTTCCTTCTTTCCTTCTTTCCTTCTTTCCTTCTTTCCTTCTTTCCTTCTTTCCTTCTTTCCTTCTTTCCTTCTTTCTTTCTCTCCTTCTTTCCTTCTTTGGTTCTTTCCTTCTTTCCTTCTCTCCTTCTCGCCTTCTTGCCTTCTTTCATCTTTCCTTCTTTCCTTGACTCCTTCTTTCCTTCTCTCTTTTTTCCTGTGTCTCCCTCTTCCACTCTCCCCCCCCGGCCTCTTTCTCTCTTTCTCTCTTTCTCATCTTTCTTTCTCTTTCTCACTCTCTCTCCTTTTCTTCTTGCCCTCTTTCTTCTTTCCCTCTTCTTCTCCTCTCTTCCCCCTTCTCTCCCTCTGCCTCCTCCCTTTCTCCCTTCCTTCTTCTCCCTTCTCTCTCTCTTCATATCCTTCAGCGTTTCTGAAAACCAACTGCAAATGTGATTAGGCAGCAGCGCCCGGGGTCCCGGGGCGAGCAGGTGAGCTCACTTGTGAGCTCTCTGAAAACGGGGAGTTATCACTGAGGGAAAAAAAATAAATAAAGAAAAAAAAAAAGGAAGGAAAAAAAAAAGGCAGGGCATTCCAGCTCCTCGCTACCGCGGCTGCCTCATGGCACGGAAATAATGAAATTAGTACTTGGGTAATAACAGTCTTGGGC
Source organism: Apaloderma vittatum (assembly GCF_000703405.1). NCBI lineage: Eukaryota > Metazoa > Chordata > Aves > Trogoniformes > Trogonidae > Apaloderma > Apaloderma vittatum. The sequence continues at coordinate 93 of NW_009731999.1, read as the reverse complement.
TACTGCGACAGGTCGCGATATTCATCCCTAGCGCAAGCCGGGCTCAGCGGGCAACCCCTCACCGCGGGTCGGGGCAGGGGGTGAGAGGGGCTG
>NW_009731998.1:739-1093 GCF_000703405.1 Apaloderma vittatum | reverse complement strand
CCTCGGCAGCCGTGTGGTGGTTTGCAAGCCAGCGTTCCTGAGTCACAGAAACTAAGAGTCCCAAGTGTTCCAGATGCCCAGTGTTTGGAGGAGAGAGCCCCACGCAAACATGGATGGCGGTGCTCTTTGTCAAGGGGATCTACGAGCCCTGTGAGGCCAGCACCCTCGGTGGCAGGTGGCCACCAAGGCCCCGGGAACCTGCTCCAAGGAAACAGCTCAAGTCAGCTCCTGAGCTTCCTCAGCACAGGACCGCCCTCTCTCTGGGGTACCGCAGGGCTCCTCTTCCTCGCTGCCACATGACTCTCGTGGTGCTGGGCTTGTCGCAAGAGGTGGACCTGCCTGCTCAGAGGGAGC
>NW_009731998.1:0-720 GCF_000703405.1 Apaloderma vittatum | reverse complement strand
CTGCCCAGCGACTGTGCAGACCTCCAAGGGGCAAGTCTCAGGAGGGGATGGGCCCTGGGCTGATTCGGAAGACCAGCCTCACTGGTGTTTCTGGAGGCTGCTCGGGGCAGCCCTGTGGTGATGCTGGCCTGGGGACCCAAGCACCACGAGCAGAGTCACAGCGATGTGCAGCCCCCTCTGCCTGCCCCTGCTTCCAGCCTGACTCCGCTTTCCTTCCCTTAACGCCACTGGAGGGCGGGGAGACAAACTGCCACTAACTGCCCTTGGGGAGGTGGAAGAGCATCCTGCAGGGGTCCTGCCTGTCCCCAGGCTGGGGGGGTGGGAGATGAGGCGCTGCTGGAGACCCCCCTGGAGTGGCTGCGCCCTGCTGGCTCTGGCTGTCACAGCGGCTCCAGCTCCCCACCATGGGGTGCAAACGGCATCTTGAACAGCGCGACATCCCTGTGACCTCCCGCTGACCACTGGGACCCACGGGGCCTCTGCATCGCCTGCACCTCGGTACCGACAGCTCTGCACAGCAGGGACGAGGTCCCTCAGAGCCCTCCCCCTCGTAAGCCCTGCTCAGCGCCTTCCCTGTCACTGCTACGGTGGCAAAGCTGGTCCCTCGCATTTCCTGGTCTGGAGCTTCACGTCACCAGGACAGAGTCTTGCTTCTGAAAGGCCAAGAACCAGGGCCCAGGCTCCGGGCTCCCTCCCTCCCACCCCGCGCCTGTGCTGGGG